>NW_026986403.1:0-31367 GCF_018555375.3 Anguilla rostrata
TTTAAGGCCATGCCAACCCATTGAATGCTCCTTGGAGGAGCGAGAAGCGAGGAGCTATGGTGCTCCCAGAGGATGGTTCAGTGAGGGTACACCTTTGCATCCTTTGCGGAAGTCTGTTTTCAGAACAAGTGACGTACAAATGAACAACCTGTGATTCCACTGTCCACGTGTGCCACGTCTGTAATTGACGTGGCTCTAACTGACACTTGACTGAGCAAGGACATTCTACTGGCTTTAATGATCTTGTCTCGATTCCTCTATTCTTGTATCTCATCCTTGCATATTTCTCTGCATCCACAGGTGGGTAGAGCTAAGGGGCAGGAAAAGATATGAGGAAGGGATGCAAAGAGCAAAAATAAGCAGTGCGAATGGCCCCATAAATTCTGGAAAGTGATGCAAGGAGTAAGAAGAAGCTGTTGGAATCAGTGAATTTTCATTGTAATGCTGACTTGAAATTAGTGCTTCATGAGTTAAAACTCAGCGACACTTTGAGCAAACACTGTGCAGTACCTCGCCCGAACAGGGACTTGAACCCTGGACCCTCAGATTAAAAGTCTGATGCTCTACCGACTGAGCTATCCGGGCCCTGTCTGTTGTCCTGGTTCATGGGTTCAGGAGTTGGATCTATATTAGGAGATGAATACGCATTCATAATCTATGTTATTTGCCATCGATGAGCTGCTCATGGTTAATAATATGCTAATGTGGTGCATGTCACATAAAACAGAAGTCCGTCTTGGCCTCGTGGCGCAACGGTAGCGCGTCTGACTCCAGATCAGAAGGTTGCGTGTTCAAATCACGTCGGGGTCAGCTATCTTTCGCCTGCGGCACCCAAAAAAAACAGCTTCCTTTTTGTAGAACACAGAGTTCTGCTACAGGTGATACATCGGAAGCTTGACTGTTTGTATAGAATGTTTGTGCAGAAAACAAAGAACCTTCCCAGTTCCATCATCTCCAAGTAAGTTGGTCACATTGCTCCCATTCTGTAGAATGGAGAAGCTTTACGTGTGATGCTATCCCCCAGAACTCCCACTATCCATCTCAGCACCCCTAAAACCTCTCAATCAGCCCAGTAGCTGCATCACAGTGCTCCTGCACCCCTATTCACCAAACCAAAATAACAGTGTATTCTGTCATCAGTTGGTGTTGTAGTCGAGATTGGTGGACGGCTTCTTGTTCTCTCTGCTGCTGACTTCCATATTCTTATGGAAATATCTCATAAGAATCACGTTCTTGTTTTTTTGTCCACAAGAGTGGTGGTTTCAGTGAAAGCATACTTTGATGAGAAAATATCTTTGTCTTTCCTTGCAAGTCGTGCTGTGACGAGCTCAGAGTAGTTTCTCCTCACTGTTTCCCCTATGGTCAGTTTTGGTTTTTGGAACAGTTCTTTGCTGAGGTGGCAGGTGGTGCAAAAATGATCACAGGTGACACAGTGTCAGCTAAGACCTCGGGACATGACCAGCACCACTCGCATTCCCTAATTTTTATCTGGGGCTCTACTGGTTGGCTTTCCTGAATACACTTGCAAGGTTGAGATATAATTGGATCGTGTGTCCTATTCCACCCATATCTTGACGCCGTATTCCTCTGTCTTGCAGGGAATGTACTGCCTGAAGGAACAACAGGCACTGAAAGGACCAGTCATTTGTCCACTGCGACTTCAGGCCCAGGATTGTACAGGTACAGCAAGTGATCCACCCATTAACACACTCATCTTGATAGAAGCCATTTAGTCTTTCTCATGTCAAAAAGTGGTACTTATTGCATGAACCTCACCCTGCAGGATTTAAAACACAATGGCCTCAACCCTTTTCTGGCTGTTTGAGTCATAGGGCTCATTCCAATCGTTTATATGTGCTCGTCTCCTTGGTCCTGGCCTGACCCTGAAATCGATCGATGTCCACCCACCTTTAAGCCATGCCAATCCATTGAATGCTCCTTGGAGGAGCGGAAGCGAGGAGCTATGGTGCTCCCAGAGAAAAGTTCAGTAGGTACACTTGCACCTTTGCGAAGTCTGTTTTCAGAAAGTGACTACAATGAACTAAAAGAAGCTGTGAATCAGTGATTTCATGAATGCTGCTGAAATTAGTGCTTCTGATTAAACTCGGACACTTAGCAAACTGTGCAGACTCGCGACGACTTGACCGGACCCTCATTAATTGATGCTCGAGACTACGGCCTGTTGTCCTGTTCATGGTTCGAGTGTCTATATTAGAGATGAATAACGCATTCATCTGTTTTGCCATCATGAGTGCTCATGTTAATATAGCTAATGTGTGCTGTCATAGGCGAAGTCGTCTTGCCTGTGGCGCAACGGTGCGCGTCTGACTCCGATAGAGTCGTGTCAACACTCGGGGTCAGCTATCTTTCCCTGCCACCAAAAACAGTTCTTTTAGACAAGAGTTGCTACGGTTACATCGAAGCTTGACTGTTGATGAAGTTGTGCGAAACAAAGAACCTTCCCATTCATCATCCAAGAAGTGTCATGCTCCCATTCTTAGATGGGAAGCTTAGTGTGAGCTACCCCAACCCACTATCTCTCGCCCTAACCTCTCACGCCCAGTAGCTGCACAGTGTCCTCCCTTCACCAACAAATACGTATCTTCGTTTGTGTAGCAGATGTGGACGGTTCTGTTCCTTGCTCTGACTTCCTATTAGAATCTCATAGAATCCGTTCTTGTTTTTGTCACAAGGGTGTTCGTGAAGCACTTTGGAGAATATCTTGTTCTTGCAGTCGTGCTGTGACGGTCAAGTGTTTCTCCTCACTTTTCCCTAGGTCAGTTTTGGTTTGAACAGTTCTTTGCTGGGGGCAGGGGTGCAAAATATCAAGGTGACAGTGTCACTAAGCCTCGGACAGCCGCCCACTCCATCCCTAATTTATTGGCTCTACGGTGGCTTTTGATACTGCGGTTGAGATTATGGATCGGTGTCCTTTCACCAATCTTGACGCCGTTCCTCGTCTTGCAGGAAGTACTCTGAAGAAAACGCCTGAAGGACCCATGCCACTGCGACTTCGCCAGATGACGGTACAGCATGATCCACCACTTACACACTCATCTTGATAGAAGTCTTTTATGCAAAGTGTACTTATGTGAACCTCACCTGCAGATTAAAACAATGGCCTCACCTTTCTGCTGTTTGAATGGCTCATTCAATGTTATATGTGCCTCCCTTGGTCGGCTGACCCTAATGTGTGTCCCCCTTAGGCATGCACATGATGCTCGGGAGCGAGAAGGGAGCTATGGTGCCCCGGGATGTCAGGTACACCTTTGCTCTTGCGGAAGTCGTTTTCAGACAAGACGTACAAGATTCCACCTGTCCACGTGTGCCACGTCTGTAATTGACGTGGCGTCTAACTGACACTTGACTGAGCAAGGACATTCTACTGGCTTTAATGATCTTGTCTCGATTCCTCTATTCTTGTATCTCATCCTTGCATATTTCTCTGCATCCACAGGTGGGTAGAGCTAAGGGGCGAGGAAAAGATATGAGGAAGGGATGCAAAGAGCAAAAATAAGCAGTGCGAATGGCCCCATAAATTCTGGAAAGTGATGCAAGGAGTAAGAAGAAGCTGTTGGAATCAGTGAATTTTCATTGTAATGCTGACTTGAAATTAGTGCTTCATGAGTTAAAACTCAGCGACACTTTGAGCAAACACTGTGCAGTACCTCGCCCGAACAGGGACTTGAACCCTGGACCCTCAGATTAAAAGTCTGATGCTCTACCGACTGAGCTATCCGGGCCCTGTCTGTTGTCCTGCTTCATGGGTTCAGGAGTTGGATCTATATTAGGAGATGAATAACGCATTCATAATCTATGTTATTTGCCATCGATGAGCTGCTCATGGTTAATAATATGCTAATGTGGTGCATGTCACATAAGGCAGAAGTCCGTCTTGGCCTCGTGGCGCAACGGTAGCGCGTCTGACTCCAGATCAGAAGGTTGCGTGTTCAAATCACGTCGGGGTCAGCTATCTTTCGCCTGCGGCACCCAAAAAAAACAGCTTCCTTTTTATAGAACACAGAGTTCTGCTACAGGTGATACATCGGAAGCTTGACTGTTTGTATAGAATGTTTGTGCAGAAAACAAAGAACCTTCCCAGTTCCATCATCTCCAAGTAAGTTGGTCACATTGCTCCCATTCTATAGAATGGAGAAGCTTTACGTGTGATGCTATCCCCCAGAACTCCCACTATCCATCTCAGCACCCCTAAAACCTCTCA
Source organism: Anguilla rostrata (assembly GCF_018555375.3). Lineage (NCBI taxonomy): Eukaryota > Metazoa > Chordata > Actinopteri > Anguilliformes > Anguillidae > Anguilla > Anguilla rostrata. The sequence continues at coordinate 4,223 of NW_026986403.1, forward strand.
ATCAGCCCAGTAGCTGCATCACAGTGCTCCTGCACCCCTATTCACCAAACCAAAATAACAGTGTATTCTGTCATCAGTTGGTGTTGTAGTCGAGATTGGTGGACGGCTTCTTGTTCTCTCTGCTGCTGACTTCCATATTCTTATGGAAATATCTCATAAGAATCACGTTCTTGTTTTTTTGTCCACAAGAGTGGTGGTTTCAGTGAAAGCATACTTTGATGAGAAAATATCTTTGTCTTTCCTTGCAAGTCGTGCTGTGACGAGCTCAGAGTAGTTTCTCCTCACTGTTTCCCCTATGGTCAGTTTTGGTTTTTGGAACAGTTCTTTGCTGAGGTGGCAGGTGGTGCAAAAATGATCACAGGTGACACAGTGTCAGCTAAGACCTCGGGACATGACCAGCACCACTCGCATTCCCTAATTTTTATCTGGGGCTCTACTGGTTGGCTTTCCTGAATACACTTGCAAGGTTGAGATATAATTGGATCGTGTGTCCTATTCCACCCATATCTTGACGCCGTATTCCTCTGTCTTGCAGGGAATGTACTGCCTGAAGGAACAACAGGCACTGAAAGGAACCAGTCATTGTCCACTGCGACTTCAGGCCCAGGATTGTACAGGTACAGCAAGTGATCCACCCACTTAACACACTCATCTTGAATAGAAGCCATTTAGTCTTTCTCATGTCAAAAAGTGGTACTTATTGCATGAACCTCACCCTGCAGGATTTAAAACACAATGGCCTCAACCCTTTTCTGGCTGTTTGAGTCATAGGGCTCATTCCAATCGTTTATATGTGCTCGTCTCCTTGGTCTGGCCTGACCCTGAAATCGATCGATGTCCACCCACCTTTAAGGCCATGCCAATCCATTGAATGCTCCTTGGAGGAGCGAGAAGCGAGGAGCTATGGTGCTCCCAGAGGATGGTTCAGTGAGGGTACACCTTTGCATCCTTTGCGGAAAGTCTGTTTTCAGAACAAGTGACGTACAAATGAACAACCTGTGATTCCACATGTCCACGTGTGCCACGTCTGTAATTGACGTGGCGTCTAACTGACACTTGACTGAGCAAGGACATTCTACTGGCTTTAATGATCTTGTCTCGATTCCTCTATTCTTGTATCTCATCCTTGCATATTTCTCTGCATCCACAGGTGGGTAGAGCTAAGGGGCGAGGAAAAGATATGAGGAAGGGATGCAAAAGCAAAAATAAGCAGTGCGAATGGCCCATAAATTCTGGAAAGTGATGCAAGGAGTAAGAAGAAGCTGTTGGAATCAGTGAATTTTCATTGTAATGCTGACTTGAAATTAGTGCTTCATGAGTTAAAACTCAGGCACACTTTGAGAAACACGTGCAGTATCGCCCGAACAGGGACTGACCCTGGACCCTCAGATTAAAAGTTGATGTTAAGACGGCTATCAGCCCTGTCTGTTGTCTGGTTCATGGGTTAGGAGTTGGATCTATATGGAATGATAACGATCAAATTTGTATTTGCATCATGAGTGTATGGTTAATAATAGCTAATTGGGATGTCACATAAACAGAGTCGTCTTGCTGGGGCAAGGTAGGCTTACCAATCAGAGGTTGAGGTCAATACGTGGGGTCGCTATTTTGGGGCACCAAAAACAGCTTCTTTTGAGAACTTCTGCACAGGATACATCGAACTGCTGTTTGATAGAATTTGTGCAGAAACAAGAACCTTCCCAGTTCCATCATCTCCAAGTAAGTTGGTCACATTGCTCCATCTGTAGAATGGAGGGAAACTTTACGTGTGATGCTATCCCCAGAACTCCCACTATCCATCTCAGCACCCCTAAAACCTCTCAATCAGCCCAGTAGCTGCATCACAGTGCTCCTGCACCCCTATTCACCAAACCAAAATAACAGTGTATTCTGTCATCAGTTGGTGTTGTAGTCAAGATTGGTGGACGGCTTCTTGTTCTCTCTGCTGCTGACTTCCATATTCTTATGGAAATATCTCATAAGAAGTCACGTTCTTGTTTTTTTGTCCACAAGAGTGGTGGTTTCAGTGAAAGCATACTTTGATGAGAAAATATCTTTGTCTTTCCTTGCAAGTCGTGCTGTGACGAGCTCAGAGTAGTTTCTCCTCACTGTTTCCCCTATGGTCAGTTTGGTTTTTGGAACAGTTCTTTGCTGAGGTGGCAGGTGGTGCAAAAATGATCACAGGTGACACAGTGTCATCTAAGACCTCGGGACATGACCAGCACCACTCGCATTCCCTAATTTTATCTGGGGCTCTACTGGTTGGCTTTCCTGAATACACTTGCAAGGTTGAGATATAATTGGATCGTGTGTCCTATTCCACCCATATCTTGACGCCGTATTCCTCTGTCTTGCAGGGAATGTACTGCCTGAAGGAACAACAGGCACTGAAAGGAACCAGTCATTTGTCCACTGCGACTTCAGGCCCAGGATTGTACAGGTACAGCAAGTGATCCACCCACTTAACACACTCATCTTGAATAGAAGCCATTTAGTCTTTCTCATGTCAAAAAGTGGTACTTATTGCATGAACCTCACCCTGCAGGATTTAAAACACAATGGCCTCAACCCTTTTCTGGCTGTTTGAGTCATAGGGCTCATTCCAATCGTTTATATGTGCTCGTCTCCTTGGTCCTGGCCTGACCCTGAAATCGATCGATGTCCACCCACCTTTAAGGCCATGCCAACCCATTGAATGCTCCTTGGAGGAGCGAGAAGCGAGGAGCTATGGTGCTCCCAGAGGATGGTTCAGTGAGGGTACACCTTTGCATCCTTTGCGGAAAGTCTGTTTTCAGAACAAGTTACGTACAAATGAACAACCTGTGATTCCACATGTCCACGTGTGCCACGTCTGTAATTGACGTGGTGTCTAACTGACACTTGACTGAGCAAGGACATTCTACTGGCTTTAATGATCTTGTCTCGATTCCTCTATTCTTGTATCTCATCCTTGCATATTTCTCTGCATCCACAGGTGGGTAGAGCTAAGGGGCGAGGAAAAGATATGAGGAAGGGATGCAAATAGCAAAAATAAGCAGTGCGAATGGCCCCATAAATTCTGGAAAGTGATGCAAGGAGTAAGAAGAAGCTGTTGGAATCAGTCAATTTTCATTGTAATGCTGACTTGAAATTAGTGCTTAATGAGTTAAAACTCATGAAGCACTTTACTTTGGATGAAACACGGTGCAATATCTTGACCCAAACAGGTGTTGTAGTTGTCCATGACCATGAAATGCAGTTTTGTACGTCGCTGTGGATGAAAGCGTCTGCCAAATAAATGTTATGTAATGTTTTAGAAGGGAACATATGATGAAATTCACACATGTTTTGTATGGGTAGTAGACTGTTTTGTGGTAGCGCAGCTTGTATGAGATCTGTGAATTTGTTTAACGAGAAATTTTTAATGTAGCTGCGATTTTAGTAATCCTGTCGGTATTGGTTGGATTGAGTTTAACATCCACAGATTACTATGGGAATTCACAATTTTTTAAATTAGTTTGTTTGTAAGGGACAAGAGCGTTCAACGAAGTTACCAAAACCCTTCCAAGGAGTTGAAACTCCAGTTCGAAACTAGGCTGAAATGCGCTGTTTGGGATGCACAGAACATCTTGAGGCATCTGTGGAGAACTTCATAGCCGATAATCCCCCATATGGCTCAATGTAGTTCTCAGAACAATTGAAGCATGTTGAAAAAGTAACGTCTTCTCTAATGTTTTCCAAATATGCTCAGCAGTCCCACATGCGTCTCCAACTAACAATCTGTTTAATGGTTATTTGCCCGAATACTATATGCCACTCAAACCGTCTCTTTAATAGAAATCGATATTATCCTCAGTTTAAGAAACAACCTTTCAAAAGTATTTCAATGAAAGACTTGTCTCTTCTCAGTTTTCAAGCAAAGTCCTTGCATCTCCATTGTTATTTTCATAGACTAGCTCACCATTTGCTACTTGAATAACCTTTGCGTGCAAATGCAATCGCGACTACGTTACATAAATGAAAAAATAATAGTATTTATCTGAAATTTCTTTCTGCAGGAAAACATGCTTGAATCCTTTCACTTTGCACGGCTTATGCACCTTAGCACGAAAAGCAATTAGGCAAAAACTTGAGAAGGCACAGTTTCTGTAGTGCAGCTGTTATCACATCCCCTCGCCTGCATCAGGACCCCAGGTCGGCAATGGGTGTAAACACAGGTTTTGGGATTGCGCAAATTACAATGAGGCATACGAGGAGACCTTATTGCTGTGAAAAAAGTCCTTGTCTCCATGTAGGTCTTGGAGCAGTTTGAGCTCCTTGATAACGGAATGTCCTCCCTCCTTGTCTCCAAATATGCTCAACAGCCCAGCATGAGTCTCTACTTGAAACACGCTTTCTCATGACAATTGTCCGCAGTACTTGATGCCAAGAGAACAATATTTGTAATTCCTATCGATGTTTTCCATACTCTTCGAAGAAACATTCCACAAAAAGTTCAACGCAAGGCTTGTTATGTCTCAGCTTTCAAGCAGGGTCCTTGCATATCCTTTTTGCTCCAATCTTCTGGCGCACGGCTTTCAACCTGAACCTTTGTGTTTATCCACTCGTACTATTTCTTGGTTCTCGCAACTGCGTTTGAACATGTAGCGTAAAAGCTGTTTCTGCTCGGTTTCGAACCGAGGACCTTTTGCGTGTTAGGCAAACGTGATAACCACTACACTACAGAAACTTCGCGGACACTGCCATTTCGGAGATTTTTTTGCACGGGAAAAAGTACTTCAGTCCTATAAGATTGTGCAGTTTTCTTTCCTTAGCCCGAATAACCTTTAAGTCAAGAGCTTTCGACGAAGTGACGGAAAACCATCCCGAGAACTTGTTTCCGTAGTGTAGCGGTTATCACGTTCGCCTCACACGCGAAAAGTCTCCAGTTCGAAACTGGGCGGAAACACGCCTTTTGGGATTGCACAGAACAACTTGAGGCATCTGTGTTGAACTTCATGGCCGATAATCCCCCATATGGCTCAATGTAGTTCTCAGAACAATTGAAGCATGTTGAAAAAGTAACGTCTTCTCTAATGTTTTCCAAATATGCTCAGCAGTCCCACATGCGTCTCCAACTAACAATCTGTTTAATGGTTATTTGCCCGAATACTATATGCCACTCAAACCGTCTCTTTAATAGAAATCGATATTATCCTCAGTTTAAGAAACAACCTTTCAAAAGTATTTCAATGAAAGACTTGTCTCTTCTCAGTTTTCAAGCAAAGTCCTTGCATCTCCATTGTTATTTTCATAGACTAGCTCACCATTTGCTACTTGAATAACCTTTGCGTGCAAATGCAATCGCGACTACGTTACATAAATGAAAAAATAATAGTATTTATCTGAAATTTCTTTCTGCAGGAAAACATGCTTGAATCCTTTCACTTTGCACGGCTTATGCACCTTAGCACGAAAAGCAATTAGGCAAAAACTTGAGAAGGCACAGTTTCTGTAGTGCAGCTGTTATCACATCCCCTCGCCTGCATCAGGACCCCAGGTCGGCAATGGGTGTAAACACAGGTTTTGGGATTGCGCAAATTACAATGAGGCATACGAGGAGACCTTATTGCTGTGAAAAAAGTCCTTGTCTCCATGTAGGTCTTGGAGCAGTTTGAGCTCCTTGATAACGGAATGTCCTCCCTCCTTGTCTCCAAATATGCTCAACAGCCCAGCATGAGTCTCTACTTGAAACACGCTTTCTCATGACAATTGTCCGCAGTACTTGATGCCAAGAGAACAATATTTGTAATTCCTATCGATGTTTTCCATACTCTTCGAAGAAACATTCCACAAAAAGTTCAACGCAAGGCTTGTTATGTCTCAGCTTTCAAGCAGGGTCCTTGCATATCCTTTTTGCTCCAATCTTCTGGCGCACGGCTTTCAACCTGAACCTTTGTGTTTATCCACTCGTACTATTTCTTGGTTCTCGCAACTGCGTTTGAACATGTAGCGTAAAAGCTGTTTCTGCTCGGTTTCGAACCGAGGACCTTTTGCGTGTTAGGCAAACGTGATAACCACTACACTACAGAAACTTCGCGGACACCGCCATTTCGGAGATTTTTTTGCACGGGAAAAAGTACTTCAGTCCTATAAGATTGTGCAGTTTTCTTTCCTTAGCCCGAATAACCTTTAAGTCAAGAGCTTTCGACGAAGTGACGGAAAACCTCCCGAGAACTTGTTTCCGTAGTGTAGCGGTTATCACGTTCGCCTCACACGCGAAAGGTCCCAGTTCGAAACTGGGCGGAAACACGCCTTTTGGGATTGCACAGAACAACTTGAGGCATCTGTGTTGAACTTCATGGCCGATAATCCCCCATATGGCTCAATGTAGTTCTCAGAACAATTGAAGCATGTTGAAAAAGTAACGTCTTCTCTAATGTTTCCAAATATGCTCAGCAGTCCCACATGCGTCTCCAACTAACAATCTGTTTAATGGTTATTTGCCCGAATACTATATGCCACTCAAACCGTCTCTTTAATAGAAATCGATATTATCCTCAGTTTAAGAAACAACCTTTCAAAAGTATTTCAATGAAAGACTTGTCTCTTCTCAGTTTTCAAGCAAAGTCCTTGCATCTCCATTGTTATTTTCATAGACTAGCTCACCATTTGCTACTTGAATAACCTTTGCGTGCAAATGCAATCGCGACTACGTTACATAAATGAAAAAATAATAGTATTTATCTGAAATTTCTTTCTGCAGGAAAACATGCTTGAATCCTTTCACTTTGCACGGCTTATGTACCTTAGCACGAAAAGCAATTAGGCAAAAACTTGAGAAGGCACAGTTTCTGTAGTGCAGCTGTTATCACATCCCTCGCCTGCATCAGGACCCCAGGTCGGCAATGGGTGTAAACACAGGTTTGGGATTGCCAAATTACAATGAGGCATACGAGGAGACCTTATGCTGTGAAAAAAGTCCTTGTCTCCATGTAGGTCTTGGAGCAGTTTGAGCTCCTTGATAACGGAATGTCCTCCCTCCTTGTCTCCAAATATGCTCAACAGCCCAGCATGAGTCTCTACTTGAAACACGCTTTCTCATGACAATTGTCCGCAGTACTTGATGCCAAGAGAACAATATTTGTAATTCCTATCGATGTTTTCCATACTCTTCGAAGAAACATTCCACAAAAAGTTCAACGCAAGGCTTGTTATGTCTCAGCTTTCAAGCAGGGTCCTTGCATATCCTTTTTGCTCCAATCTTCTGGCGCACGGCTTTCAACCTGAACCTTTGTGTTTATCCACTCGTACTATTTCTTGGTTCTCGCAACTGCGTTTGAACATGTAGCGTAAAAGCTGTTTCTGCTCGGTTTCGAACCGAGGACCTTTTGCGTGTTAGGCAAACGTGATAACCACTACACTACAGAAACTTCGCGGACACCGCCATTTCGGAGATTTTTTGCACGGGAAAAAGTACTTCAGTCCTATAAGATTGTGCAGTTTTCTTTCCTTAGCCCGAATAACCTTTAAGTCAAGAGCTTTCGACGAAGTGACGGAAAACCCTCCCGAGAACTTGTTTCCGTAGTGTAGCGGTTATCACGTTCGCCTCACACGCGAAAGGTCCCAGTTCGAAAACTGGGCGGAAACACGCCTTTGGGATTGCACAGAACAACTTGAGGCATCTGTGTTGAACTTCATGGCCGATAATCCCCCATATGGCTCAATGTAGTTCTCAGAACAATTGAGCATGTTGAAAAAGTAACGTCTTCTCTAATGTTTTCCAAATATGCTCAGCAGTCCCACATGCGTCTCCAACTAACAATCTGTTAATGGTTATTTGCCCGAATACTATATGCCACTCAAACCGTCTCTTTAATAGAAATCGATATTATCCTCAGTTTAAGAAACAACCTTTCAAAAGTATTCAATGAAAGACTTGTCTCTTCTCAGTTTTCAAGCAAAGTCCTTGCATCTCCATTGTTATTTTCATAGACTAGCTCACCATTTGCTACTTGAATAACCTTTGCGTGCAAATGCAATCGCGACTACGTTACATAAATGAAAAAATAATAGTATTTATCTGAAATTTCTTTCTGCAGGAAAACATGCTTGAATCCTTTCACTTTGCACGGCTTATGACCTTAGCACGAAAAGCAATTAGGCAAAAACTTGAGAAGGCACAGTTTCTGTAGTGCAGCTGTTATCACATCCCCTCGCCTGCATCAGGACCCCAGGTCGGCAATGGGTGTAAACACAGGTTTGGGATTGCCAAATTACAATGAGGCATACGAGGAGACCTTATTGCTGTGAAAAAAGTCCTTGCTCCATGTAGGTCTTGGAGCAGTTTGAGCTCCTTGATAACGGAATGTCCTCCCTCCTTGTCTCCAAATATGCTCAACAGCCCAGCATGAGTCTCTACTTGAAACACGCTTTCTCATGACAATTGTCCGCAGTACTTGATGCCAAGAGAACAATATTTGTAATTCCTATCGATGTTTTCCATACTCTTCGAAGAAACATTCCACAAAAAGTTCAACGCAAGGCTTGTTATGTCTCAGCTTTCAAGCAGGGTCCTTGCATATCCTTTTTGCTCCAATCTTCTGGCGCACGGCTTTCAACCTGAACCTTTGTGTTTATCCACTCGTACTATTTCTTGGTTCTCGCAACTGCGTTTGAACATGTAGCGTAAAAGCTGTTTCTGCTCGGTTTCGAACCGAGGACCTTTTGCGTGTTAGGCAAACGTGATAACCACTACACTACAGAAACTTCGCGGACACCGCCATTTCGGAGATTTTTTTGCACGGGAAAAAGTACTTCAGTCCTATAAGATTGTGCAGTTTTCTTTCCTTAGCCCGAATAACCTTTAAGTCAAGAGCTTTCGACGAAGTGACGGAAAACCCTCCCGAGAACTTGTTTCCGTAGTGTAGCGGTTATCACGTTCGCCTCACACGCGAAAGGTCCCCAGTTCGAAACTGGGCGGAAACACGCCTTTTGGGATTGCACAGAACAACTTGAGGCATCTGTGTTGAACTTCATGGCCGATAATCCCCCATATGGCTCAATGTAGTTCTCAGAACAATTGAAGCATGTTGAAAAAGTAACGTCTTCTCTAATGTTTTCCAAATATCTCAGCGTCCCACATGCGTCTCCAACTACATCTGTTTAATGGTTATTTGCCGAATATATGCCACTCAAACCGTCTCTTTAATAGAAATCGATATTATCCTCAGTTTAGAACAACTTCAAAGTATTCAATGAAGACTGTCTCTCTCAGTTTTCAAGCAAGTCCTGCATCTCCATTGTATTCATAGACTAGCTCACCATTTGCTACTGAATAACCTTTGCGTGCAAATGCAATCGCGACTACGTTACATAAATGAAAAAATAATAGTATTTATCTGAAATTTCTTTCTGCAGGAAAACATGCTTGAATCCTTTCACTTTGCACGGCTTATGTACCTTAGCACGAAAAGCAATTAGGCAAAAACTTGAGAAGGCACAGTTTCTGTAGTGCAGCTGTTATCACATCCCCTCGCCTGCATCAGGACCCCAGGTCGGCAATGGGTGTAAACACAGGTTTTGGGATTGCCCAAATTACAATGAGGCATACGAGGAGACCTTATTGCTGTGAAAAAAGTCCTTGTCTCCATGTAGGTCTTGGAGCAGTTTGAGCTCCTTGATAACGGAATGTCCTCCCTCCTTGTCTCCAAATATGCTCAACAGCCCAGCATGAGTCTCTACTTGAAACACGCTTTCTCATGACAATTGTCCGCAGTACTTGATGCCAAGAGAACAATATTTGTAATTCCTATCGATGTTTTCCATACTCTTCGAAGAAACATTCCACAAAAAGTTCAACGCAAGGCTTGTTATGTCTCAGCTTTCAAGCAGGGTCCTTGCATATCCTTTTTGCTCCAATCTTCTGGCGCACGGCTTTCAACCTGAACCTTTGTGTTTATCCACTCGTACTATTTCTTGGTTCTCGCAACTGCGTTTGAACATGTAGCGTAAAAGCTGTTTCTGCTCGGTTTCGAACCGAGGACCTTTTGCGTGTTAGGCAAACGTGATAACCACTACACTACAGAAACTTCGCGGACACCGCCATTTCGGAGATTTTTTTGCACGGGAAAAAGTACTTCAGTCCTATAAGATTGTGCAGTTTTCTTTCCTTAGCCCGAATAACCTTTAAGTCAAGAGCTTTCGACGAAGTGACGGAAAACCCTCCCGAGAACTTGTTTCCGTAGTGTAGCGGTTATCACGTTCGCCTCACACGCGAAAGGTCCCCAGTTCGAAACTGGGCGGAAACACGCCTTTTGGGATTGCACAGAACAACTTGAGGCATCTGTGTTGAACTTCATGGCCGATAATCCCCCATATGGCTCAATGTAGTTCTCAGAACAATTGAAGCATGTTGAAAAAGTAACGTCTTCTCTAATGTTTTCCAAATATGCTCAGCAGTCCCACATGCGTCTCCAACTAACAATCTGTTTAATGGTTATTTGCCCGAATACTATATGCCACTCAAACCGTCTCTTTAATAGAAATCGATATTATCCTCAGTTAAGAAACAACCTTTCAAAAGTATTTCAATGAAAGACTTGTCTCTTCTCAGTTTTCAAGCAAAGTCCTTGCATCTCCATTGTTATTTTCATAGACTAGCTCACCATTTGCTACTTGAATAACCTTTGCGTGCAATGCAATCGCGACTACGTTACATAAATGAAAAAATAATAGTATTTATCTGAATTTCTTTCTGCAGGAAAACATGCTTGAATCCTTTCACTTTGCACGGCTTATGCACCTTAGCACGAAAAGCAATTAGGCAAAAACTTGAGAAGGCACAGTTTCTGTAGTGCAGCTGTTATCACATCCCCTCGCCTGCATCAGGACCCCAGGTCGGCAATGGGTGTAAACACAGGTTTTGGGATTGCCCAAATTACAATGAGGCATACGAGGAGACCTTATTGCTGTGAAAAAAGTCCTTGTCTCCATGTAGGTCTTGGAGCAGTTTGAGCTCCTTGATAACGGAATGTCCTCCCTCCTTGTCTCCAAATATGCTCAACAGCCCAGCATGAGTCTCTACTTGAAACACGCTTTCTCATGACAATTGTCCGCAGTACTTGATGCCAAGAGAACAATATTTGTAATTCCTATCGATGTTTTCCATACTCTTCGAAGAAACATTCCACAAAAAGTTCAACGCAAGGCTTGTTATGTCTCAGCTTTCAAGCAGGGTCCTTGCATATCCTTTTTGCTCCAATCTTCTGGTGCACGGCTTTCAACCTGAACCTTTGTGTTTATCCACTCGTACTATTTCTTGGTTCTCGCAACTGCGTTTGAACATGTAGCGTAAAAGCTGTTTCTGCTCGGTTTCGAACCGAGGACCTTTTGCGTGTTAGGCAAACGTGATAACCACTACACTACAGAAACTTCGCGGACACCGCCATTTCGGAGATTTTTTTGCACGGGAAAAAGTACTTCAGTCCTATAAGATTGTGCAGTTTTCTTTCCTTAGCCCGAATAACCTTTAAGTCAAGAGCTTTCGACGAAGTGACGGAAAACCCTCCCGAGAACTTGTTTCCGTAGTGTAGCGGTTATCACGTTTGCCTCACACAGCGGGGCCAGCCGTGTATAGGTGTAACGCCGTCCCACGGAAATGAGGGTTCGAATCCACCCGGTTCGAAAGTTATCAAAGTATTTACATCAGATCAATTATTGCAACAGTATAAATAGGATTACAACATTACATATTACAATTCTTAATAAACACATAAACACAACAACAGCCAAGTATAAATGTAAAGCTATATTTGTATTTTCGTTCGTAACAGTATTAGCAGGGTTGATATGCACAAGCATGAAATGGGATTGGGGCTGGGACTGGAGCAGGCGGATTTACCGAGGCTGCAAGGTGACAACTGGCACACATGCAGTCGGACTCCCTGCAGTCGCATGCTGCCGCGGCTGCTGGGTCTCCTGAAGCTCGAGCTCCTGGAGCTTGGGTGTTAAGAGAAGCACTGGCATTGGTCTGCTTTTGCCAAGTACTTCATGGGCCACTTCTGAAGCAGAAATTATATTTTTATATACAGTGAGCTCCATAACGTTAGGGACAAAGCCGTATTTTCTTTACTTGGTTCTGTACCCCATAATTTTATATTTGTAATCAAACAATTTACATGTGGTTAAAGTGCAGCTATCAGCTCTCAGCTCTTATGAAAGATTATTTTAATACATTTTGATTTCACCCTGTAGAAATGACAGCACTCTCTATACATACATACAACCCCAATTCCAAAAAAGCCGAGACAGTATGGAAAATGCTAATAAAAACAAAAAGGTGTGATAATGTTAAATATTGTACATTTTATTTACCCTGTACTATATTTAAAACACTACAACAGCACATTATTTGATGTTTTACCTTGTGAATTTAATTGTTTTTTGAAAATATACACTCATTTCAAATCTGTTGACTGCAACATGCTCCAAAAAAGTTGGGACAGTCGAGTGTTTACCACTACGTAACATTACCATTTCTTTTAATTACGCTTATTAAATTTGGGCAATATTTTTCAAGTCAAAGTTTAAAAATGACTGCTTTCTGTTTTATTTGCATTTAATTTACCGTCTCGACTTTTTTAGAAATGGGGATGTACGTACATATTTTCAGGGTGCCATAATGTTCAGGACAAATGGTTTCACGTGTGTTTCTGATTAGTCAGGTGTGTTCAATTGCTTCCCCAGTACAATTATAAGGTATGCCAATGGAAGGAAGCCATTATGAGGCTGGGATATATGAAAAAACAGTCAGAGACATAGGCCAAACCTTAAGCTTACCAAAGTCAACCGCCTGGAACATCATTAAGAACGAGAGCACTGGTGAGCTCAGTAATCACAAAGGGCCTGGTAGGCCAAGGTGGACCCATACAGTTGATGACCAGAGAATTCTCGCTATAATGAAATAACATTAACTCGAAAACAGAGACCTGGACAGTAAAATTTGGGGAGGGTTTATATTTTCATGGGAATTGTACATCATAATGCTGTATAAATGGTAGGTTCTTTATGCCCTTGACCTTATGTTTTGCCATTTTGATACACAGCCTTGTGTAGCTCTATCACCCAGTATTATCAAATTCTCAACATGAAATTATTATTGTTATTATAATGATTTTCCAATGATCTCCCTTTTTTTGTGTGCTGTCAATCCAGGGGATAGGGTGGGAGGGGTAGTTAATATGAATTGCATTACACAAATTCTGTACTGTCTGAAGGTGGAGGCAGCAATATTTGTACTGTGTCCTGTTCTATATTGAATAGTTAAAACTGACTGATAATAATAATAATAATAATAATAATAATAATAATAATAATAATAATAATGGTAAGTATATAAACATATAGATAGGAAAGCGTTTGTTAAGATGGCTGAATGACAGTACTGACAATGAACAATTAGAGATGGCATTACTTATTGCCTTGACAGCAATAGTGTAATAAGTAATAATAATTTAAAAAATGTATGTCTAGACCGTGACGTGTTACACAAGGCACATGTAAAGGGGGCAATACCAATAATGATGATGATACCAGCAATGATATAGTGAGGGGGAAATGAAACATATTGTAAACTAAACCCTAATATGATTGCAGGGCCATGGAAATAATAGCTGGTGTACTGAGACACAAACGTGCACATGTACACATGTCCCATTTACCTGCGATATTCTCACTTAAAAGTGTTATTATGCACGGACAAGCCAACAAACGGGACGTGAAACCCAATAATGAAGTCAAATAGGAAAAATGAAACTACTGGTCTTTTAGCTGAAATAATGACAGAATACCTCGATGACATCAATATAAAACAGGAACCTGTTTGTAATAAATTTATTAAGACTTACCGAAGCGTAGGTACCACAAAATAACCGCAAAACGCCTTATTTAATATTCGAATTTATTTGTCTATACGCTGTCATTCATTCATTCAGGCGCAACGTTAAACGACCGTTGAGAATGAATGGGGAAAGGTAAAGGCAGAGACGAAAACGGTCTTCCTGCATCCGGGACGGAACAGCGCCGCGAAAAAATACGCGCGGCCAAAAATATATTACATCCGTAGTGTTAAGGACTACCGTTGAGAACGAACGGTAAAAGTTAAGGGAAGTTAAGCGTAACTATCCACGGCTCCCGCAGCGGAAGGTCCCCAGTTCGAAACTGGGCGGAAACACGCCTTTTGGGATTGCACAGAACAACTTGAGGCATCTGTGTTGAACTTCATGGCCGATAATCCCCCATATGGCTCAATGTAGTTCTCAGAACAATTGAAGCATGTTGAAAAAGTAACGTCTTCTCTAATGTTTTCCAAATATGCTCAGCAGTCCCACATGCGTCTCCAACTAACAATCTGTTTAATGGTTATTTGCCCGAATACTATATGCCACTCAAACCGTCTCTTTAATAGAAATCGATATTATCCTCAGTTTAAGAAACAACCTTTCAAAGTATTTCAATGAAAGACTTGTCTCTTCTCAGTTTTCAAGCAAAGTCCTTGCATCTCCATTGTTATTTTCATAGACTAGCTCACCATTTGCTACTTGAATAACCTTTGCGTGCAAATGCAATCGCGACTACGTTACATAAATGAAAAAATAATAGTATTTATCTGAAATTTCTTTCTGCAGGAAAACATGCTTGAATCCTTTCACTTTGCACGGCTTATGCACCTTAGCACGAAAAGCAATTAGGCAAAAACTTGAGAAGGCACAGTTTCTGTAGTGCAGCTGTTATCACATCCCCTCGCCTGCATCAGGACCCCAGGTCGGCAATGGGTGTAAACACAGGTTTTGGGATTGCGCAAATTACAATGAGGCATACGAGGAGACCTTATTGCTGTGAAAAAAGTCCTTGTCTCCATGTAGGTCTTGGAGCAGTTTGAGCTCCTTGATAACGGAATGTCCTCCCTCCTTGTCTCCAAATATGCTCAACAGCCCAGCATGAGTCTCTACTTGAAACACGCTTTCTCATGACAATTGTCCGCAGTACTTGATGCCAAGAGAACAATATTTGTAATTCCTATCGATGTTTTCCATACTCTTCGAAGAAACATTCCACAAAAAGTTCAACGCAAGGCTTGTTATGTCTCAGCTTTCAAGCAGGGTCCTTGCATATCCTTTTTGCTCCAATCTTCTGGCGCACGGCTTTCAACCTGAACCTTTGTGTTTATCCACTCGTACTATTTCTTGGTTCTCGCAACTGCGTTTGAACATGTAGCGTAAAAGCTGTTTCTGCTCGGTTTCGAACCAAGGACCTTTTGCGTGTTAGGCAAACGTGATAACCACTACACTACAGAAACTTCGCGGACACTGCCATTTCGGAGATTTTTTTGCACGGGAAAAAGTACTTCAGTCCTATAAGATTGTGCAGTTTTCTTTCCTTAGCCCGAATAACCTTTAAGTCAAGAGCTTTCGACGAAGTGACGGAAAACCCTCCCGAGAACTTGTTTCCGTAGTGTAGCGGTTATCACGTTCGCCTCACACGCGAAAGGTCCCCAGTTCGAAACTGGGCGGAAACACGCCTTTTGGGATTGCACAGAACAACTTGAGGCATCTGTGTTGAACTTCATGGCCGATAATCCCCCATATGGCTCAATGTAGTTCTCAGAACAATTGAAGCATGTTGAAAAATGCTTCAATTGAATAACCTTTAAGTCAAGAGCTTTCGACGAAGTGACGGAAAACCCTCCCGAGAACTTGTTTCCGTAGTGTAGCGGTTATCACGTTCGCCTCACACGCGAAAGGTCTCCAGTTCGAAACTGGGCGGAAACACGCCTTTTGGGATTGCACAGAACAACTTGAGGCATCTGTGTTGAACTTCATGGCCGATAATCCCCCATATGGCTCAATGTAGTTCTCAGAACAATTGAAGCATGTTGAAAAAGTAACGTCTTCTCTAATGTTTTCCAAATATGCTCAGCAGTCCCACATGCGTCTCCAACTAACAATCTGTTTAATGGTTATTTGCCCGAATACTATATGCCACTCAAACCGTCTCTTTAATAGAAATCGATATTATCCTCAGTTTAAGAAACAACCTTTCAAAAGTATTTCAATGAAAGACTTGTCTCTTCTCAGTTTTCAAGCAAAGTCCTTGCATCTCCATTGTTATTTTCATAGACTAGCTCACCATTTGCTACTTGAATAACCTTTGCGTGCAAATGCAATCGCGACTACGTTACATAAATGAAAAAATAATAGTATTTATCTGAAATTTCTTTCTGCAGGAAAACATGCTTGAATCCTTTCACTTTGCACGGCTTATGTACCTTAGCACGAAAAGCAATTAGGCAAAAACTTGAGAAGGCACAGTTTCTGTAGTGCAGCTGTTATCACATCCCCTCGCCTGCATCAGGACCCCAGGTCGGCAATGGGTGTAAACACAGGTTTTGGGATTGCCCAAATTACAGTGAGGCATACGAGGAGACCTTATTGCTGTGAAAAAAGTCCTTGTCTCCATGTAGGTCTTGGAGCAGTTTGAGCTCCTTGATAACGGAATGTCCTCCCTCCTTGTCTCCAAATATGCTCAACAGCCCAGCATGAGTCTCTACTTGAAACACGCTTTCTCATGACAATTGTCCGCAGTACTTGATGCCAAGAGAACAATATTTGTAATTCTATCGATGTTTTCCATACTCTTCGAAGAAACATTCCACAAAAAGTTCAACGCAAGGCTTGTTATGTCTCAGCTTTCAAGCAGGGTCCTTGCATATCCTTTTTGCTCCAATCTTCTGGCGCACGGCTTTCAACCTGAACCTTTGTGTTTATCCACTCGTACTATTTCTTGGTTCGCGCAACTGCGTTTGAACATGTAGCGTAAAAGCTGTTTCTGCTCGGTTTCGAACCGAGGACCTTTTGCGTGTTAGGCAAACGTGATAACCACTACACTACAGAAACTTCGCGGACACCGCCATTTCGGAGATTTTTTTGCACGGGAAAAAGTACTTCAGTCCTACAAGATTGTGCAGTTTTCTTTCCTTAGCCCGAATAACCTTTAAGTCAAGAGCTTTCGACGAAGTGACGGAAAACCCTCCCGAGAACTTGTTTCCGTAGTGTAACGGTTATCACGTTCGCCTCACACGCGAAAGGTCCCCAGTTCGAAACTGGGCGGAATCACGCCTTTTGGGATTGCACAGAACAACTTGAGGCATCTGTGTTGAACTTCATGGCCGATAATCCCCCATATGGCTCAATGTAGTTCTCAGAACAATTGAAGCATGTTGAAAAAGTAACGTCTTCTCTAATGTTTTCCAAATATGCTCAGCAGTCCCACATGCGTCTCCAACTAACAATCTGTTTAATGGTTATTTGCCCGAATAATATATGCCACTCAAACCGTCTCTTTAATAGAAATCGATATTATCCTCAGTTTAAGAAACAACCTTTCAAAAGTATTTCAATGAAAGACTTGTCTCTTCTCAGTTTTCAAGCAAAGTCCTTGCATCTCCATTGTTATTTTCATAGACTAGCTCACCATTTGCTACTTGAATAACCTTTGCGTGCAAATGCAATCGCGACTACGTTACATAAATGAAAAAATAATAGTATTTATCTGAAATTTCTTTCTGCAGGAAAACATGCTTGAATCCTTTCACTTTGCACGGCTTATGTACCTTAGCACGAAAAGCAATTAGGCAAAAACTTGAGAAGGCACAGTTTCTGTAGTGCAGCTGTTATCACATCCCCTCGCCTGCATCAGGACCCCAGGTCGGCAATGGGTGTAAACACAGGTTTTGGGATTGCCCAAATTACAATGAGGCATGTCCTTGTCTCCATGTAGGTCTTGGAGCAGTTTGAGCTCCTTGATAACGGAATGTCCTCCCTCCTTGTCTCCAAATATGCTCAACAGCCCAGCATGAGTCTCTACTTGAAACACGCTTTCTCATGACAATTGTCCGCAGTACTTGATGCCAAGAGAACAATATTTGTAATTCCTATCGATGTTTTCCATACTCTTCGAAGAAACATTCCACAAAAAGTTCAACGCAAGGCTTGTTATGTCTCAGCTTTCAAGCAGGGTCCTTGCATATCCTTTTTGCTCCAATCTTCTGGCGCACGGCTTTCAACCTGAACCTTTGTGTTTATCCACTCGTACTATTTCTTGGTTCTCGCAACTGCGTTTGAACATGTAGCGTAAAAGCTGTTTCTGCTCGGTTTCGAACCGAGGACCTTTTGCGTGTTAGGCAAACGTGATAACCACTACACTACAGAAACTTCGCGGACACCGCCATTTCGGAGATTTTTTTGCACGGGAAAAAGTACTTCAGTCCTATAAGATTGTGCAGTTTTCTTTCCTTAGCCCGAATAACCTTTAAGTCAAGAGCTTTCGACGAAGTGACGGAAAACCCTCCCGAGAACTTGTTTCCGTAGTGTAGCGGTTATCACGTTCGCCTCACACGCGAAAGGTCCCCAGTTCGAAACTGGGCGGAAACACGCCTTTTGGGATTGCACAGAACAACTTGAGGCATCTGTGTTGAACTTCATGGCCGATAATCCCCCATATGGCTCAATGTAGTTCTCAGAACAATTGAAGCATGTTGAAAAAGTAACGTCTTCTCTAATGTTTTCCAAATATGCTCAGCAGTCCCACATGCGTCTCCAACTAACAATCTGTTTAATGGTTATTTGCCCGAATACTATATGCCACTCAAACCGTCTCTTTAATAGAAATCGATATTATCCTCAGTTTAAGAAACAACCTTTCAAAAGTATTTCAATGAAAGACTTGTCTCTTCTCAGTTTTCAAGCAAAGTCCTTGCATCTCCATTGTTATTTTCATAGACTAGCTCACCATTTGCTACTTGAATAACCTTTGCGTGCAAATGCAATCGCGACTACGTTACATAAATGAAAAAATAATAGTATTTATCTGAAATTTCTTTCTGCAGGAAACATGCTTGAATCCTTTCACTTTGCACGGCTTATGTACCTTAGCACGAAAAGCAATTAGGCAAAAACTTGAGAAGGCACAGTTTCTGTAGTGCAGCTGTTATCACATCCCCTCGCCTGCATCAGGACCCCAGGTCGGCAATGGGTGTAAACACAGGTTTTGGGATTGCCCAAATTACAATGAGGCATACGAGGACTTTGCTGTGAAAAAGTCTGTCTCCATGTAGGTCTTGGAGCAGTTTGAGCTCCTTGATAACGGAATGTCCTCCCTCCTTGTCTCCAAATATGCTCAACAGCCCAGCATGAGTCTCTACTTGAAACACGCTTTCTCATGACAATTGTCCGCAGTACTTGATGCCAAGAGAACAATATTTGTAATTCCTATCGATGTTTTCCATACTCTTCGAAGAAACATCCACAAAAAGTTCAACGCAAGGCTTGTTATGTCTCAGCTTTCAAGCAGGGTCCTTGCATATCCTTTTTGCTCCAATCTTCTGGCGCACGGCTTTCAACCTGAACCTTTGTGTTTATCCACTCGTACTATTTCTTGGTTCTCGCAACTGCGTTTGAACATGTAGCGTAAAAGCTGTTTCTGCTCGGTTTCGAACCGAGGACCTTTTGCGTGTTAGGCAAACGTGATAACCACTACACTACAGAAACTTCGCGGACACGCCATTTCGGAGATTTTTTTGCACGGGAAAAAGTACTTCAGTCCTATAAGATTGTGCAGTTTTCTTTCCTTAGCCCCGAATAACCTTTAAGTCAAGAGCTTTCGACGAAGTGACGGAAAACCCTCCCGAGAACTTGTTTCCGTAGTGTAGCGGTTATCACGTTCGCCTCACACGCGAAAGGTCCCAGTTCGAAACTGGGCGGAAACACGCCTTTTGGGATTGCACAGAACAACTTGAGGCATCTGTGTTGAACTTCATGGCCGATAATCCCCCATATGGCTCAATGTAGTTCTCAGAACAATTGAAGCATGTTGAAAAAGTAACGTCTTCTCTAATGTTTTCCAAATATGCTCAGCAGTCCCACATGCGTCTCCAACTAACAATCTGTTTAATGGTTATTTGCCCGAATACTATATGCCACTCAAACCGTCTCTTTAATAGAAATCGATATTATCCTCAGTTTAAGAAACAACCTTTCAAAAGTATTTCAATGAAAGACTTGTCTCTTCTCAGTTTTCAAGCAAAGTCCTTGCATCTCCATTGTTATTTTCATAGACTAGCTCACCATTTGCTACTTGAATAACCTTTGCGTGCAAATGCAATCGCGACTACGTTACATAAATGAAAAAATAATAGTATTTATCTGAAATTTCTTTCTGCAGGAAAACATGCTTGAATCCTTTCACTTTGCACGGCTTATGTACCTTAGCACGAAAAGCAATTAGGCAAAAACTTGAGAAGGCACAGTTTCTGTAGTGCAGCTGTTATCACATCCCCTCGCCTGCATCAGGACCCCAGGTCGGCAATGGGTGTAAACACAGGTTTTGGGATTGCCCAAATTACAATGAGGCATACGAGGAGACCTTATTGCTGTGAAAAAAGTCCTTGTCTCCATGTAGGTCTTGGAGCAGTTTGAGCTCCTTGATAACGGAATGTCCTCCCTCCTTGTCTCCAAATATGCTCAACAGCCCAGCATGAGTCTCTACTTGAAACACGCTTTCTCATGACAATTGTCCGCAGTACTTGATGCCAAGAGAACAATATTTGTAATTCCTATCGATGTTTTCCATACTCTTCGAAGAAACATTCCAAAAAAAGTTCAACGCAAGGCTTGTTATGTCTCAGCTTTCAAGCAGGGTCCTTGCATATCCTTTTTGCTCCAATCTTCTGGCGCACGGCTTTCAACCTGAACCTTTGTGTTTATCCACTCGTACTATTTCTGGTTCTCGCAACTGCGTTTGAACATGTAGCGTAAAAGCTGTTTCTGCTCGGTTTCGAACCGAGGACCTTTTGCGTGTTAGGCAAACGTGATAACCACTACACTACAGAAACTTCGCGGACACCGCCATTTCGGAGATTTTTTTGCACGGGAAAAAGTACTTCAGTCCTATAAGATTGTGCAGTTTTCTTTCCTTAGCCCGAATAACCTTTAAGTCAAGAGCTTTCGACGAAGTGACGGAAAACCCTCCCGAGAACTTGTTTCCGTAGTGTAGCGGTTATCACGTTCGCCTCACACGCGAAAGTCCCAGTTCGAAACTGGGCGGAAACACGCCTTTTGGGATTGCACAGAACAACTTGAGGCATCTGTGTTGAACTTCATGGCCGATAATCCCCCATATGGCTCAATGTAGTTCTCAGAACAATTGAAGCATGTTGAAAAAGTAACGTCTTCTCTAATGTTTTCCAAATATGCTCAGCAGTCCCACATGCGTCTCCAACTAACAATCTGTTTAATGGTTATTTGCCCGAATACTATATGCCACTCAAACCGTCTCTTTAATAGAAATCGATATTATCCTCAGTTTAAGAAACAACCTTTCAAAAGTATTTCAATGAAAGACTTGTCTCTTCTCAGTTTTCAAGCAAAGTCCTTGCATCTCCATTGTTATTTTCATAGACTAGCTCACCATTTGCTACTTGAATAACCTTTGCGTGCAAATGCAATCGCGACTACGTTACATAAATGAAAAAATAATAGTATTTATCTGAAATTTCTTTCTGCAGGAAAACATGCTTGAATCCTTTCACTTTGCACGGCTTATGCACCTTAGCACGAAAAGCAATTAGGCAAAAACTTGAGAAGGCACAGTTTCTGTAGTGCAGCTGTTATCACATCCCCTCGCCTGCATCAGGACCCCAGGTCGGCAATGGGTGTAAACACAGGTTTTGGGATTGCGCAAATTACAATGAGGCATACGAGGAGACCTTATTGCTGTGAAAAAAGTCCTTGTCTCCATGTAGGTCTTGGAGCAGTTTGAGCTCCTTGATAACGGAATGTCCTCCCTCCTTGTCTCCAAATATGCTCAACAGCCCAGCATGAGTCTCTACTTGAAACACGCTTTCTCATGACAATTGTCCGCAGTACTTGATGCCAAGAGAACAATATTTGTAATTCCTATCGATGTTTTCCATACTCTTCGAAGAAACATTCCACAAAAAGTTCAACGCAAGGCTTGTTATGTCTCAGCTTTCAAGCAGGGTCCTTGCATATCCTTTTTGCTCCAATCTTCTGGCGCACGGCTTTCAACCTGAACCTTTGTGTTTATCCACTCGTACTATTTCTTGGTTCTCGCAACTGCGTTTGAACATGTAGCGTAAAAGCTGTTTCTGCTCGGTTTCGAACCGAGGACCTTTTGCGTGTTAGGCAAACGTGATAACCACTACACTACAGAAACTTCGCGGACACCGCCATTTCGGAGATTTTTTTGCACGGGAAAAAGTACTTCAGTCCTATAAGATTGTGCAGTTTTCTTTCCTTAGCCCGAATAACCTTTAAGTCAAGAGCTTTCGACGAAGTGACGGAAAACCCTCCCGAGAACTTGTTTCCGTAGTGTAGCGGTTATCACGTTCGCCTCACACGCGAAAGGTCCCCAGTTCGAAACTGGGCGGAAACACGCCTTTTGGGATTGCACAGAACAACTTGAGGCATCTGTGTTGAACTTCATGGCCGATAATCCCCATATGGCTCAATGTAGTTCTCAGAACAATTGAAGCATGTTGAAAAAGTAACGTCTTCTCTAATGTTTTCCAAATATGCTCAGCAGTCCCACATGCGTCTCCAACTAACAATCTGTTTAATGGTTATTTGCCCGAATACTATATGCCACTCAAACCGTCTTTTTAATAGAAATCGATATTATCCTCAGTTTAAGAAACAACCTTTCAAAAGTATTTCAATGAAAGACTTGTCTCTTCTCAGTTTTCAAGCAAAGTCCTTGCATCTCCATTGTTATTTTCATAGACTAGCTCACCATTTGCTACTTGAATAACCTTTGCGTGCAAATGCAATCGCGACTACGTTACATAAATGAAAAAATAATAGTATTATCTGAAATTCTTTCTGCAGGAAAACATGCTTTAATCCTTTCACTTTGCACGGCTTATACCTTAGCACGAAAGCAATTAGGCAAAAACTTGAGAAGGCACAGTTTCTGTAGTGCAGCTGTTATCACATCCCCTCGCCTGCATCAGGACCCAGGTCGGCAAGGGTGTAAACACAGGTTTTGGGATTGCCAAATTACAATGAGGCATACGAGGAGACTTATTGCTGTGAAAAAGTCCTTGTCTCCATGTAGGTCTTGGAGCAGTTTGAGCTCCTTGATAACGGAATGTCCTCCCTCCTTGTCTCCAATATGCTCAACAGCCCAGCATGAGTCTCTACTTGAAACACGCTTTCTCATGACAATTGTCCGCAGTACTTGATGCCAAGAGAACAATTTGTAATTCCTATCGATGTTTTCCATACTCTTCGAAGAAACATTCCACAAAAAGTTCAACGCAAGGCTTGTTATGTCTCAGCTTTCAGCAGGGTCCTTGCATATCCTTTTGCTCCATCTTCTGGCGCACGGCTTTCACCTGAACCTTGTGTTTATCACTCGTACTATTCTTGGTTCTCGCAACTGCGTTTGAACATGTAGCGTAAAAGCTGTTCTGCTCGGTTTCGAACCGGGACCTTTGCGTGTTAGGCAACGTGATAACACACACTACAGAAACTTCGCGGACACCGCCATTTCGGAGATTTTTTTGCACGGGAAAAAGTACTTCAGTCCTATAAGATTGTGCAGTTTTCTTCTCCTTAGCCCGAATAACCTTTAAGTCAAGAGCTTTCGACGAAGTGACGGAAAACCCCCCGAGAACTTGTTTCCGTAGTGTAGCGGTTATCACGTTTGCCTCACACGCGAAGGTCCCCAGTTCGAAACTGGGCGGAAACACGCCTTTTGGGATTGCACAGAACAACTTGAGGCATCTGTGTTGAACTTCATGGCCGATAATCCCCCATATGGCTCAATGTAGTTCTCAGAACAATTGAAGCATGTTGAAAAAGTAACGTCTTCTCTAATGTTTTCCAAATATGCTCAGCAGTCCCACATGCGTCTCCAACTAACAATCTGTTTAATGGTTATTTGCCCGATACTATATGCCACTCAAACCGTCTTTTAATAGAAATCGATATTATCCTCAGTTTAAGAAACAACCTTTCAAAAATATTTCAATGAAAGACTTGTCTCTTCTCAGTTTTCAAGCAAAGTCCTTGCATCTCCATTGTTATTTTCATAGACTAGCTCACCATTTGCTACTTGAATAACCTTTGCGTGCAAATGCAATGCGACTACGTTACATAAATGAAAAAATAATAGTATTTATCTGAAATTTCTTTCTGCAGGAAAACATGCTTGAATCCTTTCACTTTGCACGGCTTATGCACCTTAGCACGAAAAGCAATTAGGCAAAAACTTGAGAAGGCACAGTTTCTGTAGTGCAGCTGTTATCACATCCCCTCGCCTGCATCAGGACCCCAGGTCGGCAATGGGTGTAAACACAGGTTTTGGGATTGCGCCAAATTACAATGAGGCATACGAGGAGACCTTATTTCTGTGAAAAAAGTCCTTGTCTCCATGTAGGTCTTGGAGCAGTTTGAGCTCCTTGATAACGGAATGTCCTCCCTCCTTGTCTCCAAATATGCTCAACAGCCCAGCATGAGTCTCTACTTGAAACACGCTTTCTCATGACAATTGTCCGCAGTACTTGATGCCAAGAGAACAATATTTGTAATTCCTATCGATGTTTTCCATACTCTTCGAAGAAACATTCCACAAAAAGTTCAACGCAAGGCTTGTTATGTCTCAGCTTTCAAGCAGGGTCCTTGCATATCCTTTTTGCTCCAATCTTCTGGCGCACGGCTTTCAACCTGAACCTTTGTGTTTATCCACTCGTACTATTTCTTGGTTCTCGCAACTGCGTTTGAACATGTAGCGTAAAAGCTGTTTCTGCTCGGTTTCGAACCGAGGACCTTTTGCGTGTTAGGCAAACGTGATAACCACTACACTACAGAAACTTCGCGGACACTGCCATTTCGGAGATTTTTTTGCACGGGAAAAAGTACTTCAGTCCTATAAGATTGTGCAGTTTTCTTTCCTTAGCCCGAATAACCTTTAAGTCAAGAGCTTTCGACGAAGTGACGGAAAACCCTCCCGAGAACTTGTTTCCGTAGTGTAGCGTTATCACGTTCGCCTCACACGCGAAAGGTCCCCAGTTCGAAACTGGCGGAAACACGCCTTTTGGGATTGCACAGAACAACTTGAGGCATCTGTGTGAACAGACAGTATGGAAAATGCTAATAAAAACAAAAGGGAGTGATAATGTTAAATATTGTACATTTTATTTACCCTGTACTATATTTAAAACACTACAACAGCACATTATTTGATGTTTTACCTTGTGAATTTACTTGTTTTTTGAAAATATACACTCATTTCAAATCTGTTGACTGCAACACGCTCCAAAAAAGCTGGGACAGTCGAGTGTTTACCACTTTGTAACATCACCATTTCTTTTAATAACGCTTATTAAATTTGGGCAATATTTTTCAAGTCAAAGCAAATTGAAAAATGACTGCTTTCTGTTTTATTTGCATTTAATTTACCGTCTCGACTTTTTTAGAATTGGGGATGTACATACGTATTTTCAGGGTGCCATAATGTTCAGGACAAATGGTTTCACGTGTGTTTCTGATTAGTCAGGTGTGTTCAATTGCTTCTTCAGTACAATTATAAGGTATGCCAATGGAAGGAAGCCATTATGTGGCTGGGATATATGAAAAAACAGTCAGAGACATTGGCCAAACCTTAAGCTTACCAAAGTCAACCGCTTGCAACATCATTAAGAACGAGAGCACTGGTGAGCTCAGTAATCACAAAGGGCCTGGTAGGCCAAGGTGGACCTATACAGTTGATGACCAAAGAATTCTCGCTATAATGAAATAACATTAACTCTAAAACAGAGACCTGGACAGTAAAATTTGGGGAGGGTTTATATTTTCATGGGAACTGTACATCATGATGCTGTATAAATGGTAGGTTCTTTATGCCCTTGACCTTATGTTTTGCCATTTTGATACACAACCTTGTGTAGCTCTATCACCCAGTATTATCAAATTCTCAACATGAAAATTATTATTGTTATTATAATGATTTTCCACTGATCTCCCTTTTTTGTGTGCTGTCAATCCGGGGGATAGGGTGGGAGGGGTAGTTAATATGAATTGCATTACACAAATTCTGTACTGTCTGAAGGTGGAGGCAGCAATATTTGTACTGTGTCCTGTTCTATATTGAATAGTTAAAACTGACTGATAATAAATAATAAAATAATAATAATAAATAATAATAATGGTAAGTATATAAACATATAGATAGGAAAGCGTTTGTTAAGATGGCTGAATGACAGTACTGACAATGAACAATTAGAGATGGCATTACTTATTGCCTTGACAGCAATAGTGTAATAAGTAATAATTTAAAAAATGTATGTCTAGACCGTGACGTGTTACACAAGGCACATGTAAAGGGGGCAATACCAATAATGATGATGATACCAGCAATAATATAGTGAGGGGGAAATGAAACATATTGTAAACTAAACCCTAATATGATTGCAGGGCCATGGAAATAATAGCTGGTGTACTGAGACACAAACGTGCACATGTACACATGTCCCATTTACCTGCGATATTCTCACTTAAAAGTGTTATTATGCACGGACAAGCCAGCAAACGGGACGTGAAACCCAATAATGAAGTCAAATAGGAAAAATGAAACTACCGGTCTTTTAGCTGAAATAATGACAGAATACCTCGATGACATCAATATAAAACAGGAACCTGTTTGTAATAAATTTATTAAGACTTACCGAAGCGTAGGTACCACAAAATAACCGCAAAACGCCTTATTAAATATTCGAATTTATTTGTCTATACGCTGTCATTCATTCATTCAGGACGGCAACGTTAAGAACAACCGTTGAGAATGAATGGGGAAAGGTAAAGGCAGAGACGAAAACGGTCTTCCTGCATCCGGGACGGAACAGCGCCGCGAAAATACGCGCGGCCAAAAATATATTGCATCCGTAGTGTTAAGAACTACCGTTGAGAACGAACGGGAAAAGTTAAGGGAAGTTAAGCGTAACTATCCACGGCTCCCGCGCGCGGGCCAGCCGTGTATAGGTGTAACGCCGTCCCACGGAAACGAAGGTTCGAATCCGCCCGCGGGCAAATAAATAATCGTTCGTAAT
>NW_026986404.1:0-28114 GCF_018555375.3 Anguilla rostrata
CACCAGCCAATCCTTCACCCACACGAGCCAATCAAAAACTTGCATACACATGCAAAATACCCATACCTTTTTAGTCTGAAACATTTCTAATGTAAACAGCTAGTCTGTTCATGGCCTAGTGGTCAGGGTTACAGTCTAAGGTCCCTGGGGTACTAGGTTTGAACCTAGCTAGGAACAAGTTTCTTTAACCTGAGACTTTAAAGAATTGAGGAAACATTGGGTAGCATTGCTTTGGAATACAGCTGATTTAATTTCGGTGAGGCAAGATAGCCTATATTGTTTGTAGTACAGTAACTTGGTGTAATTTTGATATCAATACTTTTAATGGCAGGCCTAGATTTTGGCAGTTTGAATGAATGAGTTATAGACGGTGTATGTCTTGTATGTGTGAGTAACTTGGCATTTTTCTACATTGAAATCATGTTTTTTATAAGATCATTTCTTTTTGCAAAGCGTTTTGTTATGAGAAAGTGAGAAATGCGAAGCAACCCTGTAAGAAATGGTTGTGGATTATGACTATCCTTGTGTGAATTTGTCTGATGAGCCTGTACCGTTTAGCACTTTCACTTTGCTATATATGTAAAAACAGTGGCTGTGACAAATGGTGCGGTGGCGTAACGTATGAGAAATGCAGCTGAAATATAGCCAGTGTACGTACTCACGGATTTGACGGCCATCCAAGGAGCCTTGATTGACAAAATTATCAGCAGTAGAATTAGAGCTCCCTAGGTCGCAACTTGTGTACCCTACTGTCCTGCTCCGTTTTCTGTTATTTCGTGGAGATGCACTTTTAGTGTTTGTAAGGTTTATAAGGCATTTTGATAGGCTTATCTGCAGGTAGGAGTCCTCTTCGCTGTTTTGCTAAACTAGATCAGTCACCTTACGTGAGAATTAGAGTTAGTAGAACTGGAAGACTTGATAGTGGAGAATATGTCCCAGCAAGCTTTGCATATGATAAAATAACAATAGTACGAGAGAAATGAGGAGAAATGATGAAATTGAGTAGTTGAAACAATATGTTTTTAGCAGAATGGGCATGTAGGTGAAGGTTGACATGATCACAGACTATAGTGCAAAGTAAATAAAGTGACCACGAGCGAGTTTCCTTATGGAACGGTATATATATAACAGACAGTATAAAGTATCAGTGTTGTAGTCTGTATTCCCGGTCACTTGTCTCCCCAGTACTGTCTCTGTGTCTGTGTTCCCTGAGCTGCTTCACTCCCCTGTACTTGTGTGATTTCACTATTCGGGTGGTTCCGGGTTTTCGTGGTTTCCCCCCTTCTTTCCAGTCTCGCTTTACTTCCTGCTTATTTCTAGTTTTACTAATTTCTACTAATCCCTACTAACTTATAGATTGTAAAGTACTAACCTCACTAATATACTAACATGTGAATATTACTAATGGACTAACACACACTAGTTTTGGGTTTTTGATAGTTTAGATCACTATACTAATACATTAACCAGTCTCCCCTTTTCCATGCTGCGCTGTAGCTCCGCCCCTTTTCTTTCTAGCCTGCTCTAACGCTGACTTCTGCAATTGCCTGCACCTGTCTCTTGCTCTGACTGCACCTCTCTCTCTCTGCACGTGTTTTACCTGCTTCACCCAGGCCGTCTATTATCATTGTTGTCTATGTGATTCCAGTCCGCGTTTTGTCAGTCCCCTGTCATTGAATTAGTTTTCCTAATGTTCTTCACCTGGATGTTGTTTGTTACTCCTCCCTCACTCACTTAGCCCCTCCTTGATTGTTACCTTCCCCAGTGTATAAATGTCAGTCTTTTCCACCAGCTCAGAGTCAGGCAAATTTTCTTTTCCGTGGGAGCCGGCGTTGGTTGCGGTACTCGTTGCTGTGATCTGTTGAGCGGTGTGGTGTTTTGGTGGAGCAAAGTTCAAACAGTTTAAGGCTTCTGTTTTGTTTTTCTTTTGACTGTTAGGCGGGGACACTTCGGAAAAGATTAGGATTTAGAGAAGCACGAGCGCATCCCGGCTTGGGATTTCCGGCCGGGGTTAGCCGTGTAGAAATACTTTAAAAGGTTTAAAATAGGGAAAGCGCCAGTGATTTCTTTTAGCTGGATAGCTGCAAGTCAACGTTAATGCGGAGTCGACGGGCAACAGTTTAAAATAAAACTTGTCTCTGGAAGGGTGAATTGTGTTACGCTGGTTTTGTTTTGTTTGTTTTTGTTTTTTTGTTTTTTTACGTAGTTTGGCTTTATTTTGAGTGATTAAACGATATTGACTTTGTTTTGCGGACGTCGGGACGTGGTAGCAATAGGTTTGGGTGTCGGGGAGAGCTTTTGTAGGAATATCGACCGACGGCCTGCATAGGTCCGGAACGGTATTCCTGCACTGCTCCTCCTTACAATCCTTGACAAAATGGCGGGGAGGGAGACGGATGGGGACAGCATGGAAGAAGGTGGAAGGGGGGCGAGTGAGTGGCAGGTGGTGAGAGGGAATAGAGGCATGAAGGGAAGTAGAAGTAAAAGAGAG
This sequence comes from Anguilla rostrata, assembly GCF_018555375.3. Taxonomy (NCBI): domain Eukaryota; kingdom Metazoa; phylum Chordata; class Actinopteri; order Anguilliformes; family Anguillidae; genus Anguilla; species Anguilla rostrata. The sequence continues at coordinate 2,492 of NW_026986404.1, forward strand.
AGAAAAGAGGACGGAGCTAGCTCAGGTGGAACGGATAGTGAGGGGAGCGAGAGGGAGGAGGACCCGAAGGCACGAGTGATAAATATAGTGGTGAGATTTGAGGGAGAGGGGGAGTAAAGAAAGTTGATCCGCTGAAGCTAACTAAAACTATTAGAGGACAAATTGGAGAAGTGAAGTATGCAAGAGTTTTGGGAGATGGAAATTTGCTTATAGGATGCAACAATGAAGGTCAGGTGGAGAAGGCAAAGAAAATGAGTAGTGTTGGAAAAGCTAAAGTAGCCAAAGTAGTAAGAGTGGGGGAGCAGAGGGGTGGTGGGTGCAAGGGGGTAATTTCTGGATTACCTCTTGTAGTTAGCATGAAGCAACTGGTAGAGAACTTAAGGGTGCGGAATAGGTTAGTTAAAAGTGCGAAAAGAATGACAAGGGGGGTGGAGAAAGAAGAGACTGAGACCGTTTTGATTGAGTTTGAAACAAAGGTTCTCCCAAAGGAATTATACTTTGGATTTGTGAGATACAGGGTTAGAGAGTTCATGCCAAAGCCAATGAGGTGTTTTAACTGCCAGGAATTTGGGCATGTGGCTAAGGTGTGCAAAGGGAAGAGAAGGTGTGCTAGATGTGGTGGGGAACATGAGTATGGGAAGTGTGGAGAGGGAGTGAGACCAAAATGTTGTAACTGTGGAGGGAATCATAGTGTGGCTTATTGGGGTTGTGAAGTGTTGAGAAGAGAGGTGGAGGTGCAGGAGATAAGGAGGAAGGAAAAAGTCTCATTTGCTGAGGCAGTTAAGATGGCAGGACAGGAAAAACAGAATAAGGAGGGAGGATGTAGCAAAGAACAAGCGGTAGCAAAAGAAAAGCAAGATAAGAAGACTGCATGGATAGAGAAAAGAAATTGGTGACTTTCATAGCAGGAGTGATAAATGCAACGGCTGAGATAAAATCTAAAACAGAAAGGATTCAGGTTATCGTCAAAGCAGCAGTACACCACTTGGATATGATAGGTTTAAAATGGGAAGAAGTAAGGGATGAACTCAGTGTACAGTCAAGTCAAGAAACGGCATGTGTGGGTTGATTGTACTAATAATGTTAATTCTTCAGTGGAATGCGAGAAGCCTGGTTGCTAATGGGCAAGATTTCAAGCAGTTTGTAGCCAGTAGGAGAGAAAAACCAGACATTGTGTGTATTCAAGAGTCCTGGTTAAAGTCTAATTTGGATTTTGTTTTATATGGTTATGTGGCAGTGAGGCGAGATAGGACAGAGGGGGGAGGAGGAGGATGTGTCACTTTTGTAAAGCAAGGTATCCCTTACAGAGTAATAGGTATGGGTAATGAGCAAGAGTATGTGGTAGTAAAAGTGTGGGCAGAAAGGAAAGAGTTGGTGATTGTGAATTACTATAATCCATGCAAAAGGCTAGAGTTAAGTAAGCTTGAAGAGATAGAAGGGCAGAATGGTAGTAGCACGGTTGGTGTGGTGATTTAATGGACATAACACATTATGGGGGAGTGACAGAACAGATGCTAATGGTCAGGTGATAGAAGAGTTGTTAGATGAAAATAACTTAGTATGTTTAAATGATGGCAGTAGTACAAGAATAGATGTTAATTCAGGGAGAGAGTCTGTGCTTGATCTTACACTTGTGTCAAACAACATAGCAACAGTGTGTGATTGGACAGTGTACCAAGAAGGTACTATAGGGAGTGATCATTACCCAGTCTGGTGTAAGATAAATATTGCTGTCTCATTGACCATAGAGAACACAGGTGGGAAATGGATCCTTGGGAAAGCTGATTGGGAGAAATTTCTGGAAGGAAGTGATAGATATTTAAGTCAAGTTAATGATAGAATGGACATAGAGTCACTTGACAGCAAAATAAAGCAAGGCATAATGACAGCTGCATTCGAATCCATTCCTAAAAGTAAAGGTAGTATGAAGAAGAAAGTGGTACCATGGTGGGGTGATAAGTGTAAGGAAGCAGTGAGAAATAGAAATAAGGCGTTTAAACTAGTCAAAAGAACTCATAATTTTCAACATATGATTCAGTACAAGCAGGCCCAGGCAGTAGTAAGGAGGATAATAAGACAGACAAAAAGGACCCATTGGAGAAAGTACTGTGGTACAATTGGAAACACAACTCAGGTGGGAGAAGTATGGGGGATGATAAAAAAGATGGGAGGGGACAGGAGGGAGTGGAGTTATCCGGCTCTGACCGATGGAGATGGGACTGCAGTAACAAATAAGGAAAAGGCAGAGTTATTGGCAAATACGTTTGTTAGGGTACATAGCTCCAATAATTTATCAGTAAAAGGAAGAAGAGGCAAAGAGAAAACAAAGTCTGAAAATATGGAGGCTTTATGCAGGAAGGATAGTAATGATGATGGACAGAATGTACCTTTCAATATGGGAGAATTAAAAAGGGCACTAGATAAAACGGGAAAGACAGCACCGGGTAAAGATGAGATATGTTATAGCATGTTAAGACATCTGAGTGTAGGAAGTCTGGGGAAATTGTTGTCTCTGTATAATAAAGTGTGGGAAGAGGGGAGAATGCCAAGGAGCTGGAAGGAGGCAATAATTATTCCAATAAGGAAACCTGGAAAAGATGCCAGCAGGCCTGGAAACTATAGACCAATTGCCTTGACATCTCACATTTGTAAGTTAATGGAACGTATGATAAATGAGAGGTTAATGTATTTTTTGGAAAAAGGAGGTATGGTGGCGTCCTATCAAAGTGGATTCAGGAGAGGAAGGAATACTATGGATCCAATGTTGTGTCTGGAGAATGAAATAAGGAAAGCGCAAGTAAATAAAGAGACAGTGGCTGCAGTGTTTTTTGATGTTGAGAAAGCGTATGATATGCTATGGAGAGAGGGACTTCTAATCAAACTGCACGTAATGGGAGTCGGAGGGAAAATGTTTAATTGGGTAATGGACTTTTTAGATGGAAGGACTATTCAGGTGAAGATAGGGTCAGATTTATCAACCAAATATGTTGTGGAAAACGGGACACCTCAGGGAAGTGTAGTAAGTCCAACTTTATTTTCCATCATGATAAACGACATATTTATGAATATCCCTATGGATATGGGGAAGTCATTGTTTGCAGATGACGGGGCTTTGTGGAAAAGAGGGAGAAATGTTGAACACATAGTGAAGAAAGTGCAAGATGGAATTAATCAAGTTGAAAAGTGGGGAACAAAGTGGGGAGTTAAATTTTCGGTTGAAAAAACAAAATCTATGCTCTTTACAAGAAAGAAACTCAGGGAATGCAATTTGAAATTGTATGGGAATAATTTAGAGAAAGTTGTGAGTTTTCGTTTTTTGGGAGTATATTTTGATATGAGGTTAACATGGAGGGAGCATATTAGATATGTTGTTAGTAGATGTAAGAAAGTGATAAATGTCATGAGGTGTCTTGCAGGATTGGAGTGGGGAGCTGATATAGCATCTCTGAAATATATTTATGTAGCCTTAATTAGATCAAGATTAGACTATGGAAGTATTGTATATGGATCAGCAGCAAAATCCGTGCTGGCGGACCTAGATGTTATACAAGCTCGGGCTTTACGAGTGTGTTTAGGAGCAGTTAAAACTTCCCCAGTGTGTGCACTCCAAGTGGAAGCAGGTGAAATGCCACTGTGGTTGCGTCGGAAGCAGCTGATGGCTAACTACTGGGTTAATCTAAGGGGGCATGGAGATAGTCATCCAACAAAAAGGGTACTGCAGACAAGCTGGGAGAAGGACAGGATGGAAAAATCAAGTTTTGGATGGGCAGGAGATCAAGTGGCAAGAGATATGGGAGTATATGATAAAGAATTTGGCGAAACTGTGGTGTGGCCTGTTAGACCTGTCTGGGAATTAGAAAGTGTGGGGGTAGATCTAGAATTACTTAAGATTAAGCATAGTAATAAGAATGCTGACTTAGTTAGTGAATATTATAACTATAGGGACTGTAAGTATAAAGGCAGTGTTCAGATTTTTACAGATGGATCAAAGGATCCGCAGACAGATGCGACAGGGGCTGCAGTTGCTGTGCCTAGTTGTCAAGTGGGAATTAGCAAGAGAACATCGGATTGTTCAAGTGTGTATGCTGTTGAATTGTTTGCCATATTGATGGCATTAGAATGGGCTGAACGGGGTAGGGTTAACAAAATAGTAATATGTAGTGATTCTGTGTCGGCCATTGCGAGTATTAAGACGGGTACAGCCAGAAATCACCAGGATCTGCTGTATGAAATCTTGTTCGCCAATCCAAGAGTGGTTAGGCAAGGGAAAAATGTTACATTCATGTGGGTCCCAGCACATTCAGATATCCCGGGAAACGAGAGAGCAGATATGTTGGCAAAAGAAGCAGTCAAAAAGGGAAGTGTTGAAATTAATATCAAGTTATCAAAGTCAGAGGGAAAGGGCATTGTGTGGGGAAATATCAATAAAGAATGGCAGCAGCACTGGGATCAGGAGAGAAGGGGGAGACATTTACATCTGATACAAAATAGAGTAGGCAGTGTAAGAAAGAGGGGAGGAAACAGAAGAGAGGAGGTTGTAATATCAAGATTAAGAATAGGACACAGCAATTTACGCAGCACGCTTCATCTTATAGGTAAACATCCAACCGGTCTTTGTGAAATCTGTCGGGTACCAGAAACCTCAGAACACATTATCATTAACTGCAGTAAATATAGGTCGGAAAGGAAGGATATGATGGAGGAGATGGGAAGATTGGGGATAACAGGAGCAGGATTGAGGGATGTACTGGAGTGTGGTGCTAGTGGGCAGGGGAGGAGATGTTTTATCAACTACCTTCGTGGAACGGGACTGATAATAAAAGTGTGACAGGCAATAAGCTGTAGGAGGTAACTTACTCCGAAAGGTGGCAGTAATGCAACTTTCAAGGATGCAAGCTGCCGTTAAACAACACGGAAGAAGAAGAACAGCTCAGAGTCAGAACGTTGATCGTATTCATTGTGCCGATTATTTGTAAGCCTTTGTCTATCGAGATTCCTGCGACACCCCTTTGCCCGACTTCGAGTTTGCCTGCCCCTTTTGGTTTTGTTTGCTTCTGGTTCGACCTTCGCTTTGCCTTGACTTCTCTTTTGCCTGTCCCTTTGTACCTTCGCCATTCTGATCTCCTGGTTTTTGATTTTTTGCCTGTCTTTTCACTATTCTTTGGAAACTCGATTCGGCACCGTCCTCTCTCTGATTACCTGGCTTCGAACCTCGGACTGATTAAAGACAACGTTTTTTTGGATTTCCCTGGTCTGCGTGTGGGTCCTTACTCAGAACATAACAATCAGACGTTAAAGTGGTGGGTAAAGTAACGTGTGATAATGCATAGGAAATATTTTGCACTGATGTACGTTTCCCATGTTCAGTACTAGTAGTTATAATTATGAGTGAGTCATGATTTTAAATGTAATGTTTTAATGGGGAGTTGCAGACCATACATACATAGTAATTGTTTGTATGTGGCTAGATAGAGAACAGGGTGAGGTAACATGAATGTAAAAACATGGCGTTTGCTGATAAGAATGTTTTGTACAGTAGCCAAGTGAAGAAATATAGTTGGTAGAAATGGCACAGTGGTGAACTGGTGTAACTATTTAATAAAATGAATACATTTGCCATTATGAAATGAATGGCCGTGAGTGAGTTTTGGTAAAGCAAATATAAGCGTAAGAAAACGTTAGTATAAAATATGAAAATATCTGCCTGAGGGCAAGGAGGAGGTTTACCAGTCTGTGACTTTGTTAGTGCAGCACCATGACATAGCTATGCAATGCGTGAAATATCATTAGCAAACCTGTCCGTGGTTTTAAAGAAGAACACAGGCCAGTAAGCACAGCCGAGCTTCGGTTGAATCCATATGGCCTGGCGATATTGTAGCCGGTTAAGTGAACGTGCAGACGGTACATCATAATGCAGTGTATACGTTCGGTGAACGGTGGGTAGATGTGGTGCAAAGGCAAATTGTTGAGAAGTAATAGAGAATTATTAGTGAGCAAAAAAGCAGATTAAAGAACTTGCTTCTGGCTGGGTTTGAACTGGCGACTTCATGATTCGTAGACAGTGAGACTTACGACTAAGCCACAAACTGACTAACTGTATAGACTGGAAATGTTTCAGACTAAAAAGGTATGGGTATTTTGCATGTGCATGCAAGTTTTTGATTGGCTTCTGTGGGTGAAGGATTGGCTGGTGTCGGTAAAATGTCCAATGGGGAGACAGTTTGTGGGTTAGGCGGCAGGAAAAATAATAATGAGAAGTGGAAAATGCAAAATCCCCTTAGTTTGGGGCTTTATTGTGTGGACATGTGAAGTTGTTTATGAAATCTGTCTGTTTAAATGGGGTCAGAATGTACAGAATTTAATGTTTTTAAGGGCTGAGTGTCTGTGGCTGTTGTGGTTATTTTTGTGGGGAGCCCTGAAAAGTGCCAAACTCTTGGTGCTGTATAGGTATGGGGCATGCCCCCGCCAAGGCGTAACTTGGCGGGATGGCATACTTGCCATCCCAATTACAGATTGCTAGATAGTGAGACTCCACTGGCTTTGTATTCTGGCATTAGGGGTTGCCAGATAGTGAGACTGTCCATTGGCTGGCATTCTGCTATTGGTGCCTCGAGATAAGGAGACTCTCTTCTCTGGCCTCTATTGGGTATTTCCTGTATACTATACAGTGCTGCTTGAAAGTATGTGAACCCTTGTGCAATTATAGATTTTTTTTTTGTTTTTACCATGAAATCTTTATTTAATCAGAACCAGTTTCTTTTTATCTGACATAACAGGTTTATATTTACCAATTCCATATTTTGGTTGAGAGGAAATCATGAGTGTAGTAGAAAATCAAAATGAAAAAGGAATTAGTGCAAAAATAAGTGAACCCTAAATTGATTGGTTGCATCAAGTAGAATCAGGTAGGTAAATAATTGTGCATCAAATGATCCAATCAAAGGAGAGGTCTTCAGGAAAAAGTTTGGGTGGGACTCTGATGAATAGAGGTAATAAACTTAGTCAGTTTGGTGTAACCCATACATCTGAATGCAACACACACCATGCTGAGAGGAAAGATCTCAGAGGAGTCTCAGGAAGAGGGCAGTGAGAGCACATCAGTCTGGGGAAGGCTATAAAATCATCTAAAAAAGATTTGAGCTCCATCAGTCCACTGTGAGGCGAAGCATTTACAAATGGAGAGCATTTAACATGACAGCACCTCAGACTAGAAGTGGATGCCCTTCTAAAATATCCCCAAAAGCCACAATAAAAATAATGAATCAGGTAAAAGCCAACCCAAACATAACATCTAGAGATCTGCGGACCTCCCTTGCGGCATCTCATATAACTGTGCATGTTTCAACAATAAGAAGAACGCTGAATCAAAATGGGATGGGATGGAAGAAGCCTCTGCTGTCAAAAAGGAACCAAACTGCCCGTTTTAACTTTGCCAGAGGCCACCTAGACAAACCTGAAGGTTTCTGGAAGTCGATTCTCTGGACAGATGACACAGGTCACAATAAAAATTGTTATGTTTGGTGAAAACTTGGCACTGCCTACCACCAAAAGAACCTTATCCCAACAGTCAAGCATGGTAGTGGGGACGTCAGACTCTGGGGCTGCTTTTCCTCCTCTGGACCTGGACGACTCCACATCATTAACGGAACCATGAATTCTGAAGCATACCAGAGATTCTTGAACAGAATGTCTTGCCATTAGTCAAGGAGCTAAAGCTGGGCTGAAAATGTGTCTTCATACAAGACAACGACCCAAAGCATTCAAGTACATCTACCACAGAATGATTTTTTAGTTTTGGATTGACCAAGTCAAAGTCCTGACCTAAATTCGGCTGAGATGCTGTGGCAGGACCTGATGCTGGCAGTTCATACCAGACACCCCTCAAACCTCATTCAGTTGGCAGAATTCTATAAGGAGTGGGCAAAAATTCTTCAAAACAGATGTCAGACACTGATTAGTGGCTACAGGAGACCATTAGTCCAAGTTATCACAGCTAATGGAGGCACCACATGCCATTGACTGACTATTAAGGGGTTCATAATTTTGCACACATGAAATTTGCGTTTTTGTTAAACAAAACGCTTTTGTTATATAAACAATGAAAATAATATATTGTTTTGGCTTTTTTTGTTTGCGTCCTTTATTTGGAAAAACTTTATTACAAATTGGGGTTTAGATAAAGATTTTATAAGTTTATTTAAACATTTTATACAAAAATAATGACCATCCCTTCAGGGTTCACAAGCTTTCAAGCAGCAGTGTATATATCCCCTGATAGAGCCATGGGGGTGTTATATGCTGGGGAAACTGCTCTCCGGGAGAAATTTTTCAGGCCTTTTGCATCAACGTGTCTTGATTGAACTTCCCTTTGACTGGTTTGACTTGATTTCTGTGCTCTGGAATCCGATGTACAGTGCCCTGCAAGTCACTGGCTCCTGGGTTACTACAGTAAACAGTAAAACCAATTATGTTTATTAGTATTGCTTTCACAGAATGCTGTTGGGATTAACCGTCACTTTAATATGGTGTCAGAGGCTTGCTTTTAATTGTAATTATTTGGAATGCTACTTAATTTTATATGCTTTTCATTTTAGCACTGATATTCTGTCAGTGCTGATTTCTTGTCATTGTCACACTAATTCTGATAGTCATTATGTTCTGTCCCTGTTAATGCTGCTGTTCCTGTGATGTAGTATACATATTTAATAAATCATAAAAAATAACTTGTTAAAATAACTTTGTGTGTGAATCACTTTATATTGACCTGCAGTCTAAATTTAGTGTCATACACAGAAGTGGATGTTTTACACTCATATTTTACACCGTTGTAACTTTCAGTTTGTTCTGATTTAATTGATACTTTATCGTGTAGAGGACAGGTCAAACTTTTGAACGGTATATGGCATGCTTCATTTTAATTTTATTAAAAAGCGTGAGAGCCCTGTATCTGCAGGAGTGGTTGCTTCAGCACAGCATTGTGCATTCAAGTCACATTACGCATTTATATACGAGCACTCGATGAGGCATAATTGGTCTTTTCATAATATTTTACTATTTTGCTGACTGATCAGCATGGCTAAAGCAAATCCTCTGGGGGTGGATCAGAAGGACAGGAAGTATTCAGTCTAACTAGGATATACAGTATGTGAACACGTCTGAATTACTGCTTGTAACATTTCTGTTATTTATGCTTTGATATTTTTATATTTGCATTGGTTGTAACAGACAACTGTTAGCCTTTCCTAATAATCCATCCATCCATTATCTATACCCACTTATCCTGGGCAGGGTCGCTGGGGGTGCTGGAGCCTATCCCCAGCGTGCATTGGGCAAGAGGCAGGAACAGACCCTGGACAGGGCGCCAATCCATCGGGGCACACACATCATTCACTCACCATGACTCTCCACCACATTGGGCAATTTAGAGTTCCCAATTAACCTACCAGCATGTTTTGGACTGTTGGAGGAAATCACGTGGACACATGCACACCCACATTTGTATTGGGGGTAACAACAGCCCTATCTGTTAGTATGGGATGGAAATGGTATAGAATATACCTTTAAAATGTACTGTGTGCTGATAGTGCTAGATGAATGAAAAATACCCTAAGGATATGACATCTGTAAAATGCTGTCTCATCCCCATAAAAAAATTTTACATATTGTAGTGTACAAAAAATACTGGAGTGAATGAACATATTTGGGGTATGTGTACCACTGTGCATCACAATTTTTTCACATCATTTTTAAATGTCATATCAATGTTTCATCTTAACCTGAAAGGATGAAAATCATTTTTTGCAAAGGTTTTTGGATGGGTTTTTAGACCCCTAAACATCTTACAATTGTACTAGAAGTATTTCATTATCATTCTAAAATAATGCAAAGGTAAGTTTCATGAGTCAAAACAGTTTATTTGTAGTGAAATATATGAGGTTTATGTTTTAAACAGCAATGCACAATTTAGACATTTTTAGATAGATTTGGAGAACTAAGGAACACTGGGGTACATTATTACTTTTTGCTTATTATATCTTTAGTTGTTTTGCTTCCCCCCGATTTATACTTGCTCTCAAGGAGTTTATAATTGGAATGCTATGTGAATTTGTTGATCTCTCAGTATTTAAAACTAAAGGAGAACAAATCATTTTTGATCGCTCAGATAATTGCATTTGTGACTTTCATTTCTGCTCGAAATGTAAAAAGTGCCTTGTTCATTAAGCCAAGTCTCTGTGATTCTCAATTGGAGTTAGACAGCCTGAAATAGAACACCCCCTTTAATGGGTAAGAATTGGCAGATTTGGCAAGCATAAAAAAGGTTAGGGAGAGTTTTCAGAATAGCCACCTGTAAGCTATCCTCCTATTAATTCATTTTTCTATTAAAAATATATAAATCTAAATTTATTGTGAATATTTTTCAGTAAAAGGGTTTTTTTTTTTAAAAAAAATGATAATCATTTCGTTTGGGCATTTGCCAAATCACCAACTATTGAAAACCTGAAACTTCCAAAGGAACAGATGTTCACAATTTGCATTATACCTCTTAATGGACCATAATTACTTACAAATGCCCATTTTAGGTAATTAAATTAATTAAGACTGTACTGAGAACAGTCTTTGGTATTTAAATCCAACTACAATAGATTGAGAACGTCCTGTATGCAATTAAATCCAACTAAGACCGTTTTGAAACAGCTTTTAGGTAATTAAACCAACTAAGACTTATTGAGAACAGTCTTTGGGTAATTAAATCCAAAATATTTCCATTTCATGATTGGAGAAAGAGAAAAGAACAGGCCTGACCTCTGCAACATTACTGAACTGCATAAATTACTGCATTAATGCCATGTCTAGCCGCAGACCTACTGCCCGAAGCGGCCGCATCTGAAGATCCCAAGGGACTCTGCAGGAGCGAGTTCATAACAGACCTGCTAAAGCAGAGAAGGGGGGAAAAAGCCTGCAGGCTGCTCTTCAGCCACCAGAGAACAAGCGGACTGGTCGAGATTTGTTTTGGGAGAAAAGGGGATGAGTCCCCCCCCCCTTCATCCGGAGCCCCCCAGCCACCCCCCCCCCGTTTTTTGGGGGGGTTCTCTGGGGCGGCGGCCTGTGGGCGTTCTTCAGTGGGGGGGTCCCCCCGTGCTCCCACTCGGGCTAGAAGGCACTGTTTTTTTAGTTTATTATGCTTCCCCCAGTTGAAAACCCCAAATTTCGCCAGCCACTCCCACAGGGGATTCAGCAGAGCGCAGACAGCTTCCCCCTCCTCGGGAAGCACGGGGCCAGCCCCACTTCTTCCCCCATGCTGCAAAAACGGGGGGCCCGGGGGGTCCTGATCGCCAGCGGAGGGGGCAAGCCCGGGGCCCCTAATCCTTAAAAAAAACCCCCCATTCATGTTAAATTTTTGGGGGAGTTTAACTTTTGGCTTGCTAACGGTACCTGCAGTCACTGTTTTACCCATCGGGAGCAAAACGTTAGCGGGGGAAAAACGTGTGGCCCCAAAAAAAGAGGCACTCAAATCTGTGTTGCGTTTGTGAAGTACTGATTTTGGGGAAACCGGAAGTAGTAAATTTTTTAGTACCCAATGAAAAGGGGTGAATGGGCCCCCCAGTCTGGTATCTTTTTGGCTATGTTCCGGGGGGATGAGCCCCATGGTCGGGATTTTTTTTGGTTTTGTTTCAGTGTGTTGAGGGGCCCCATTGGGATCTGTTAAGGCTTTTTTCCCCGGGGTGGATGGGCCCCATGGTCTGGTATCTGTTAAGGCTCCATGTGGAGGGGCCCCCATGGTCGGGGGATCTTTTTACATGTTCCAGTGTGTGATGGGATGGGCTGGTATTTGTTGGCCTTTCCCATGTGTAGAGGGGCCCCCCAAAACTGGTTCGTTAAGGGGGGTTCCATTTGGGGGTCCCCGGTGTGGATCTTTAAGGCACCCCCCCGTGTGAGGTAGAACTCCGGTCAGGATCTGTTAAGGCTCCATTTCAGTGTGTGGAGGGGGCCCGCATTCTGGATCAAATTTTGGGGCCATTTTGGGGCGGGGGGGGTTTTCAGCTGGCTGGGATTAAAGCACTGATTTTCGCCCCTGACCTCTGCGGGCCCGCCCGGGGGCCCCGGGTTTTTAAACCCCGGCACGGTTCCTGGATCACCCTTTGGGGGCCCCCTTAAGCTGCTTGTAACCTGCAGGTATGGGAAAACTGCCTGGATGGTGAGGTTTGGAGAAAAGCAAACCTTTTTTTCCCCCGAACAGACAAGGGGAGTGGGGTTGGTTGGTCCCGTGAGGCGGGGTGAGGGAAAAGGGGACGGAAGGACAACAACGCCATATTATTAAAAATCGGGAAAAAAACTTAAAAACCAAACCCCCATAATATAAGCACCGGGTTACAACGGTCCATATTCAAAAAGGTAAGACTGGGGGGGAAAGCAGAACCTGCCGCCATTAAAATTTTGAGGTAGGGACCGTTTTTCACTTTTTTTTTCACTTGAGCATTTTTTGGGAAATGATGCAGTTATAAATGAAAAGATTTTTTTGGGGTTTTAGCGAACCCCGTTTCCTATTTAAAGATAAAAAAGGCCAAAACTGGGACCCCCCAAAATTCAGGAAAAGGGGGGGTAAAAGAATATTTAAAATGAAAAAACAACCCCCATAATTTTTTCCATTGCAAATTTCACGATATTTTTTTTTAAAAAAACCCGCGAGCTTTCAGTCAAAGCCCCTTTTCAGAGCAAAGTCTTTTTTTCCCCGTTTAAAAAAAGTTACTATGGATCAGACTCCAATTTTTTAATTTCTTTCTGAGAGGGGGCCCCCCCACCTGATATCCCCCCTTTCCCCCCTCCGAATCAGCACCCCTTTGAGATCAGCACCCCCTATTTTTAGATCAGCACATCCTACTTTGAGATCCGACCCCCCTTCTCTGAGATCTGCAACTCCTCCGAGATCATCACCCCCCATTTTGAGATCCCCCTCCCCCTGAATCAGCCCCCCTATTCTGAGATCTGCATGTCCTTTGAGTCAGCACCTCCTGCCTCAGATCAGCACCTCCTACTTTTAGATCCCACCTCCCCCTCTGAGATCAGCACCTCCCCGCCTGAGATCAGCACCTCCCATTCTGAGATCAACACCCCCCACCACCCCGATCTTTTGGGGGAAAATTTCCCTTTTAGGGGGGTTTCACAGGTCCGGGGGAAAGGGGGGGCCAAAGCCAAAAATAGATCAGCACTGGGGGGGGTTTATGAATATGGGGGCCCCCCCCTCACCCCCTTTTTATATGTTTTTTTCCGGGGGGGTCCACCCCCCCTTCTTGTAGTCTTGGGAATCTGCAGGTCCCGGGGCCGGATTTTGGCTTCGTGTTCGATTGCCCCGCCGGGTGGCCCTCCGGGGGTTTCTGTCATCCCCCACCTTCGGGAACCCCCTAGCTCCCCCGCCGGGGGCCCCAGAAGAGGAGGGGGAGCCCAACTGCCGGGGGAAAAAATCATCAACAGGGGAGTTAAATCAGCCCAGTCATTTTATTTTTATGTAAAAACTCTAAATGTGAATGACATTGGAATGGACTTCATTTTAACCATAGCTGATTTGGCTACTGGGGGGGAAAAAAACATCAATAATGCTGAATTTTTTGGGCAGGAACCTTTTCCCAAAACCTTTTTTTTTTATCTGAAAAAAAAAACCATTATGACCAACACAGACTTGGGCACAAATGGAACCTCTAGGAAAATACGGGGAAAAAAACCCCAAAAGCTTCAATTGATTATCACAAAACTCCTTTTTAGCCCCCCATAACTCTGAGGCTGCCCCGCAGTTTCACTTAAAATACGTTGGCAAAGGGGGGTATTGGTTTCTATATGAATTTGATTTTTAAACAACATGGCTTAAAAAACCTTTTTTTTCCACGTACACTTCCTACACTTGTGCCTTTTTTGGGGGGAACATCCCCCCTGGGAAACTACCCAACCCCCGGTGTTTGCACTTTATTTTCACTTTTGTCACTCTGGGTAAACACAACTGCTATGGCCACAGCAGTAAATTAGAGAGTGCTCAAAAACCCCTGTTTCCCCACAGTCCATGTACCTATAGCTATAATCAAACCATGCCAAACCCCCCGTCCATTTTACCTATAACTATAATCAAACCCTGCCAATCCCTACAGTCCTGTTTCCTATAACTATAATCAAACCATGCCAATCCCTTCAGTCCATGTACCCATAACTATAATCAAACCATGCCAACCCCCAGTCCATGTACCCATAACTGTAATCAAAAACCCCCCCAATCCCCCTTTAGTCCATGTGCCTTAACTATAATCAAAAACCCCCCCAACTACAGTCCATGACCCCTTTAAATATAAACAAACCATGCCAATCCCTTATCCATGTACCATAACATAATCAAACCATGCCATTCCTATAGTCCATGTACCTATAACTGTAATCAAATTGATGGAGATGTATCTTGCCTTTTTGGTGGACAGAGAATTATGCCAAATGGATATATGTAAAACATATTTCAAACACAAATTGAAAATGGGCCGGGGGGGATTCCCAGAAAAGGGGGATTGCCAGCATGTAGGGTGATTCAGCCCAACATGCAGGGCCACACCAACAGGGGGGGAAAAGCCAACAACAGGGCCAAATTTAGCCAGAAAGGGCCATTCAGCCAGACATTTTTTCAAAAAAAAAAAAAAAAAAAAAAAAAAAAAAAAAAAAAAAAAAAAAAAAAAAAAAAAAAAAAAAAAAAAAAAAAAAAAAAAAAAAAAAAAAAAAAAAAAAAAAAAAAAAAAAAAAAAAAAAAAAAAAAAAAAAAAAAAAAAAAAAAAAAAAAAAAAAAAAAAAAAAAAAAAAAAAAAAAAAAAAAAAAAAAAAAAAAAAAAAAAAAAAAAAAAAAAAAAAAAAAAAAAAAAAAAAAAAAAAAAAAAAAAAAAAAAAAAAAAAAAAAAAAAAAAAAAAAAAAAAAAAAAAAAAAAAAAAAAAAAAAAAAAAAAAAAAAAAAAAAAAAAAAAAAAAAAAAAAAAAAAAAAAAAAAAAAAAAAAGGGGGGGGGGGGGGGGGGGGGGGGGGGGGGGGGGGGGGGGGGGGGGGGGGGGGGGGGGGGGGGGGGGGGGGGGGGGGGGGGGGGGGGGGGGGGGGGGGGGGGGGGGGGGGGGGGGGGGGGGGGGGGGGGGGGGGGGGGGGGGGGGGGGGGGGGGGGGGGGGGGGGGGGGGGGGGGGGGGGGGGGGGGGGGGGGGGGGGGGGGGGGGGGGGGGGGGGGGGGGGGGGGGGGGGGGGGGGGGGGGGGGGGGGGGGGGGGGGGGGGGGGGGGGGGGGGGGGGGGGGGGGGGGGGGGGGGGGGGGGGGGGGGGGGGGGGGGGGGGGGGGGGGGGGGGGGTTCCTCAGTTTCATAAAGCCATGATAACTGCTAAGAGGGAGATCTTCCTTTCATTTACTCCCATGACCCAAATTAATTTTTCATTGCGTTTATAAAACTTTTGGGATTTGTTTTTTTAGAGGAACTTATGTCTCCCCAAAAAGGTAACTGAAATAGGGCCTCTCACAACCCAAAACAATTGCATAAGGTGGGTTTAGTCCCAGAGGTGCACACATTATAAGACTTCAAAGACTGGGGAAACATACAGCTTCACACATTATAAGACTCTGGGAATCATACAGCTTCACACATTATAAGACTCTGGGAATCATACAGCTTCACACATTATAAGACTCTGGGAATCATACAGCTTCACACATTATAAGACTCTGGGAATTATACAGCTTCACACATTATAAGACTCTGCGAAGACTGGAATCATACAGCTTCACACATTATAAGACTCTGTGAAGACTGGAATCATACAGCTTCACACATTATAAGACTCTGGGAATCATACAGCTTCACACATTATAAGACTCTGAGAAGACTGGGAATCGTACAGCTTCACACATTAATGCAATTCATTATAGACATTATAGTATGAAACTGCCACCCAGGCATAATTTTCAGACTCTTAACCCTGTACTCTTTTAAAAAAAACGCTGTATAACACCGGTTGCCATTGTACCATAATAAGTTGTTTGTCCATTTTTCCTCACTGAGCCAAACAACAATTTGCAAAATGGTATCTTATTGGTTAGAGAAATAGGAAGCCCAAAAGTCTGATTGGCTGTTGACGGGTCATGCCTGTGAAAAGGTGAACTGTGGACAACATTTTCAGGCAACTTTGGTTGCTCAGTTGCCCAGTTGCTCCTGTTGCGGGCGTCGCTCAGCTCATTGAGAATGAATGACTTCCTGCAACTCGCTGAGCGCACCGTCAGATAGCTGCCAAAACCATTCATATCTTTCAGTTGAGATTTGTAACTAAAATTCATTGAAGGGTGAATGTAAAATTTGATTTGTATTTGTGTTAATTTATAATGAGTTCTGCATGTGCTTTCTGCACAAACAGAACTCATTATAGGAGTGTGCGCTCTATTCTCTAAGTACATGCAGTTTGGCAGTATGGTCAGAGACTATGGCTCATGGGTATGGTGGCACCTGCACTGAACTGTAACCGTAATTTGGAATTCATAACCACAGCAGTGTGAAACTAGATCAGGAAACAACAATTAAATACTGGATGTCGCAGAGACAACGTTTCAAAAGTTGTTCCCAAACAACGTCAAGTAAACGTTACTGTTTTTTAGCAGTTAACACGCCTCCTGCGGAACTTTTATTCACAGAAATAAAAGAACAAATTAAAAACCCCTTACCTTTTCATTTCAGTTTTCATGAAATCTCAGATACAAAGAAGAGACTGGCACCTCAGATGTTCCCAAAAATCACTCTTTATTATTTGGATCCCAAAAAGGAAAAGGTCAAAACCTCTTCCGAACTCGGGAAAAAATCAACTAACTCAGCAAAGCTATTTCATGAGTGAGACAGGCCCTTTTTTGCATGTTTTCAGTTAAGGCTCCAGTATTCATCCTTTGCTCCTCTTTCACACCATGCTAGGGGGAAGAGACATTCCCTTCCCTTTTCAGTAAATGGGGAGTTCCCCCTATGTAACAATTTTGGGAACCCCTTATCCTTTCCTGTCCATCCATGGGTTTTAAACCCCCCCGCTTTAGGAAATCGGGCAGCCCTTCTACCCTTTCAGCTTGTGAGAGTTTCCCAAATATACTTACCAGTCTTCAAAGCCAACTTTCTCCCACCCCCTCAACCCCCCTTTTTTTTTACTTTTTTGAACAAAACCCCCAAATTATCGAAATTTGTGGGTTTGACATACCCCTTTTTCCCAAATTTTTTTTTCCTTGTAGGCCCCAATTACCACTTTTTGGCAGCTCTTAACCCTCTCAATTTTCACACTACCGTTTCTTCATTTGCAAATTACATTAAAATAACACCAAGGGATTCTTCATCACCTCACCATCTTTCGGCGCAATGGACAAGCCTTGGTCGCCCCCCCCCCCCCCATAAAGCGACACCCGGGACCCCCTGCCCTCGCCGATTTGGTAAAGAATAAGCCCTTCTGAATAGTGCTAGTATAAGATGCTGTGTTAGGGAATGGCAACAGGGCACAAAAACTTCTAGTTAAACCGGTTTTCAGCGGGTAGTGGCCCCTTATCGGGCCGTACTTCAAGGATTGCCCTTTTACATTTTTTTGGTTTCCTCCATCGGACGGGCGTCGGGTCATCTCCCCCCGCGAGGAGCACTTGGCATGTACCCAATTGGACTCACACACCATGGGCGGCAACTTAAGGCAGCCCATCTCCACACACCCACCAGATAACAAAATGCCTGCCGGGCTGAGCCGGTTGTTTGGCCCATACCCGCAGTTCAATACATGTTTTTTATACCATATATTGTTTTTTCCCCGGTGAAATTTAAACATATTCCATTTATTTACCCAGACATTTTTCTGGGAAGACCACGGGCATCAAAGTAGAAATTGTTGACAAAAAGCCCTACAGTTATGTTTTTGGGGGCTTGTTCTGACTTCCCCCCACAACCCCACCCCGGGGGAAAGGCCGGGAGGCCCCCGCACCCAAAAACCCAAAAACATATGCCGACGTAAACTTAAAAAGCAACCAAAATCATGGGGGGTATTGGTCTTGTCTTTTTTCCCAAAGAGCAGAATATAGGGAAAATCAAAGGGTTTTTATAAGAGGTGAAATTAACTTAAAATGGGTTTTCCCAAAAAAAAAAGCAAAACTATATTAATAAGTGTCTCCGGCTGATTTAAAGACTGTGTGTCCCCGCCGAGCCCTTTTCGGCTTGAGGCGTCATTTTTTTTCGGGATCATGTTATGTTCCCCAAAGCAAAGTTGACATTCCCCGAGGCCAATAATTAGATGTATATTAATTAATAACCAAGGGAAAATAAAAGTTGGCATGATATTAGCTATGTTACCGAGGGTTTCGGTATTTCCCCTGCCCCCGAGATTTGAACAACCGGGGGAATAACTAGATTTCGCATGTAAATGAATCCCCCACTGGTGATAGGCCTACCCCGGGGGAGCCAGTGTTAGCAGCAGGAGGGCCCGGGGGCGTACGAGCAGCGTAGGGGTAGCCAGCAGCAGTAAGAGCATGAGGGGAAGCACGGTTCACGAGACTTATACATGTTTACGTACCTGGGGGACCCTTCCCCGTCAACCCGGCTTGAGGCCGCCCCCCCCCCCCCCCCCCTTTTTTTTTCATGGATCAGTGGTTCTTTGTACCAACAGTATGTGGGCGTTCCCCGAGGCCAATAGAGATAATTAATTATAAACCCGGGGGAACATACTGGAGATGTAATATTGGGTATGGTAAAAAAAAAAACCTTTTGGGGTTTTTCCCCTCGAGCCCGAATTTAAACAAAGGGGGGGGAAAAATGCTACTACCTCATCAGTGTAAATATCCCACTCCATTGCCATCCATACAGCATGCATGGCCAAGACCAGGGGGGTGGCAGAAAACCCCCCAAAACAACCAAGCCGACTTTAGTCATCCCCCGAGACTGTACCAGGAAAAACCGCCATTCGCACCAAATGGCCCTTCATCCGGTCAGCTCGAGGCTTTTTCTAACATGTGGGCGTGGTTTATTTTTTTTTTTTTTTTTTTTTGGCCCCTTTCCCCCTGAAGCAAGAAAATAACCAGGGAAAATACTATTTGAAAGTTGAAGGCAAATGTCACGTGTATGGCTTCTTTATCAATCACAAAAAGGGCACAACCCTGGCCTGACCCTCACAGGAGAAACCAAGGCGCAGGTAAGGAAACCCCCTTGGCGATAGGAAAAACCCCGGAAACAAGGCTAAGGGGGAAAACCCCACCCCCTTTGGTCGGCTCAGGTTGTTGATTGTGACAAGCATGCCCAGTCAGTGGCTTAGCTACCTCGTAAGCCCACGGCCATTCAAACTATCACCAAAATTATTAGGCTTTGTACCGAAAACCCCTTTTGGTTTTTCCCCCCCAGCACAGAGATTTAAACCATTAGAGGGAAAATACTCATAAAATTGTAATGAATCCTCGTTCAGTAGAAAGCAGCAGCAGCAGCGCAAAAAACAGCAGGGGGGCCGTAGCATCAGCAGCAGCAACACAGTAGCAGTAACATTCACAAAACGCAGCAGCACAGTACACCCAGCAGCAGTCGGGGCAGCAGCAAAAAACAGTAGCACACCAGCACAGCACTACAGCAGCAACATTAGCAGTAGCAGCGCACTAGCAGCAGCAGGAAAACTGATATGAAAAACATTGCGGCTGCGACACCGGTACTTCCCAGTAGGACAGTAGCAGCCGTGCTCCTATACTGCAAACCCCATAGCTTTTGAACGGAAATTAGCAATGCCAACGGATGAAGAAGTACTGCCAAAACCCCGTAGCTTCACTGAGTATGGGGGGGCGGAACCATCACTGCTGTCGTTGCCGCATTGGAGCAGGAGTGGGGGTGTAGAACTCCGGAAGGGGACCACATTGCCAATGAGACGAAGTTGCGGACGGGGAACCAGAGTTCGTCATGGCATTTCCCAATGAGGCTCCTCAGGCCTCGCATGGGGGCCCCCACCACAGGTACCGGGTCATGGAGGAGAGGCTGGAAAACATGCTAGTATGCAATAAAGCACGAGTTTTCCCTTTATTTTCCAGATTAAATGCTTGGGGGTTTTTACAAAATATAGCTATTAAGCATAAATTTTGAGATCATATAAAGAACCATGAAGCTACGGAAATGCCTTAAAAGAGAACAATTGTGAACGGAGTTTTATCAGGCTGAAGAGGGCCCATGCATCTTTTAAAAATTGTGGGAAATGCATTATGGGAGAGATTGGGGTGAACATATTACTGCTTCTGCCCATCAGGCGTCACGATGAGGGGAATCTTGCGTTGCGCTGTCGAAGCGACTCCTGCCCAAAAGGATACGCTGGAAAAGATGCTAGCCTGTCCCGAAAGCCGGACGATTGGCATCGTGTTTTTGAGTTTCGCTTAAATTTTGCTGACATAAGGCCCCTCCGGGCGGGGCGGGCTTGAAGCAGGGTTTTGAAGAATTTTTCTCAACACTCACATTTTAAAAATTATTTAAAAGTTGGCACAGTGGGCTGCTTAAAGCGCCACATTGCATTACCCAATACTTAACGATGAGTATATTAGAGAGGAATTTTTTTTTAATTTTTTTTCCATCCCCTATTGCACTCTATTTAGACAAATGCAATGTACATTAAAGAAACTATGACAAAGTTATGAAAACAGATGCTGCAAATCTTTCCTGGGAAACCCCCAAAAAACCCCCCGGGGGCAGATGCAATGAATGACGCGCAACGCCATTCGCTTTAAACCCCGGCAAAATTTTAGAGCGGCGAGGCCAATACCTAGGCTATGTGGAGCCTTCCGTAGCGGGGGATAATTTTTCCTCAACATATGTGCTTTAGTCATGTGGTCCCCATTTTCCGGGCACATTCACGGTGAAGAGGTTTAAGCAGGAGTGGAGAAGGCTACATGAATCCCCTTTTTCGCTGTGTAAGCCTAAACGCCCGTTTAAGTGTCAGGAATACACGATACATTTATGAATGCGGAACGAACGCATTCACGTCTTGCAACACCTTAAGAACCAGTTGGACGGACCAAATTTTAAGCCTAATTTGTCTCATTTCAATGGACTTCAATCCCTAAACTTCAGCATCGTGATCTACAGTAAATTAGATAGGGCCCAACAAATTGGGATCCTCTTAGATTCAACACCAATATGAATTTAAAAGTTTTCATTTTTCTGTCCCCCGTGATTTGGGGCCCCGAAGGGAACTGGCTTTTAAGTGAAATCGTGAAACAGTGGAGAAAACTTTCTGTTTCTGAAGTTGAAAGCCGAAGCTGGTTTTCGCATTTTAAAACACATAGCTGTAGCCTACTTGCCGGTAACGTCTAACACTCCTTGTAGTGTAGCGATTCAGTGAAGGGTAAATGCAGTTTTGGAACAATTTAGACGCTCGCATCTCTGCTCTTTGCAACACGCCCTGCCGCCGCATGTTCATCTGCCAAACCTATAACAGCCAGAGTTTAACTGCCATCTCGCAGCCCAATCCTTCCGAATAACTGTTTTACACCAGGAAGTAGGCATAGGGGCTATCTAGTAGCTGCGTGGTAGCGACTGCCCTTAATCCATTAGCCGTTCACAATGAACAAAGATTCTTTATCGATACGCCTACTTTTCCATCTCAGCCAAGCGTGAGAACTTTGGCGTTTTCCCAATTCAGACATTTCTGCTTAGATTTACGTGCACGAATCCCAAATTCGCGTAAACGATTGATTGGAAGACCCCGCTCTGATCAAGTAGGGGATGTAGCGTATGACCCAATTCTACTGCGTTCCGGAAGGTAGCCGAAAGCATTCACGCCAGGGATTCTTTAGCAGTGACAGCATCTAGCGTTGACTCTGGTAGTGAGAAACTCGACAATAGGCATGCCATTAACTTGTGCCCGCATATGTTGGAACGTTTCTGCTTTTAGCGAAAGACTTGCGATATTCGTGAAACCAGCCCCTCTGTGAGACGTCCCCGCAATCGAATGCGTATATTCGGTGTTGTCAATTTAGCGACTTTTAGAGGAGGCCATAGCTACTTTCCATAGAATAGTTTGGCAACACTATATATTATGTGTTTACCGCTAGACTCAGATCTCAGCAGAATTTAAATAAGGTTGATGACATTACCCGGCAAGAATCTGCAGCTAGCAGATATGGACGTGGCAGCAGCTTCCAGGCTTGAACATGGCGTCCTCCATGGAGGGGCGGCGGCTGCCGCAAAGCAGCGCTCCTTGAATGAAGCTCCCTGGCAAGCTAGCAGTGAAGACAGTGCACTGGTATCCTCGATATCTGGAATATCTTCCTCATAGTGCCTAGGCTGTGAGCTTAGACTGGCAGCTAACATGTAGCAAGCAGACATGGTTTACACTGGCAGCATGCCGTAGCTGGATTGCAGGAAGAAGTGCCGATTTACGAAACAACGTGCAGCGCTTGCATGCAGGAGGAGCAGCCGAATGAGTAGAGGGAGGCTGTTTAAGTAGACCGCCCTGTTAGTGAATGTACTGTGATAGGCGAACATCACTCAGCTGAGCCATCAGCTGATTCAGCCGGAGCGCTTGACTCTCGTGGCCTGCCAGAACTACGCGATGCTCCATAAATGGTGGCTGGTGGATCTGTTTATATTGACGTGGAAAAAATCCTGTAAAATGGGTTTCTTTCAAGTGTCCAGAGGAGCAGCTTGCCAGGGTATTATTAAGACAAGAACAGTTTGGTGGGTTCGAATCTGGTGTGCATGTGGTATTTTCCCAACTCCTCCTTTAAACCACCAATGTAATCGCATCATATTGGACATATTGAACGGTAAAGCAGTCATTGGAACCCCCCAATTTAGAGGAGTGGGGCATGTGAACGCACACCCATCAGGAGCTTGTGTTGCTGGCTCTAGCAGCTTCAAGAGCCAACATCATATAAGTGTTATGGCCGTGGTGTGAGTGATGAGCATGTTCCAAGGATGGTGGGGAGCAGCTGTCCTTTTAAGTGCTGCTGTGGGACTATGGGGAACAGGAACAGAGCTGAACCTATTAAGCCCAGGACCCCTCCTGTGGTCCTTGTTAGGGTCTTCATCTCGGTTGATCCTCAGGGATGGTGACCTTTCGGCAGCGAGAGGCGTGTACCCACAAATCATCCGGTGACTTTCAGCTCCGTCGGAGTAGTCAACAGCACCTGACACGGCCCTGTCCAGCGGGGTTGGTGCCAATGTTTTCATCTGAGGTCCTTTATCACCACCCAGTCTCCAGGCTGCAACCCGCGCTGGGCATCTGTCCAGGGTTCAGGTAACACCGCCTTGGGTTCTGCATAAATACCTTTCAACACATTGTTTAATGCCATACAGTAATCTCCCATAGCTTCTTCACATCCTTGCAGAGTTTATCTATTCTGGGGTGCGTTCACCATCCACATCGGTCAACCTGTGAAAATCATGAGAGGACATTCCGCTGACTGCCATCAACACTGCAAGCTTATTCTTTAGCGTCCCGTTGGCCCTTCCTACAGCGCCTCCACTCGCAGGGTGGTAAGCACAATGAGTCCACACATCGATCTGCAGACAGATGCTGAACTACCATATTAACAAGTGAGTCCCATTATCACTAGACAGTTTAGATGGAAGTCCCCATCTAGGAATAATGTCTCTCAGCAATGACAGTAGCTTGTTTACAAGGACAACATTCAACCCATTTGGAGAACATATCTACAATAACAAGATAATATTTGTAACTCTGGCATGGGGTTAATTCAATAAAATCCATCATTAAATGCTCAAAGGGTCCTTCTGGTCTCAGGTGAGCAGATTGGGGCATTACTGTCCCTCTTCCAACATTGTTGGTGAGACATATAATGCATTTTTCGCCTAAATTTTGTGCATAAGTCGAAAATCTGGGAGCATAATAATAACGGTTTATGTAGTCAATCCATCCCCCTTTTTTGACACATGATCGGAGGAATGTGACAGTTACGCCAGAAAGGGAAAAGCCGACCAGGGCAGAGCGGGGTGCTGTTGTGAATCAGTCCATAAACCAGAAGGAGTCTTTGAGCAATGGCAGGCCCACGTCCAGATTTCACAGGGGTCCACAGAGTACCAGAAAACCTGTATATGCTGTACTGAGAAAAGGTTGACATCATTTACAGGCGCCAAGGACATTACCAACACGGGAGGATTAAGAAGTTAAGATCAGCACGAGCATTACCTAGGGAAACAAAATCAGTGGAGGAGGTGTGAGCCTGACATTTGTAATCAAAGAGGGTTTCAGAAGGGCTGAGAGCAGGTTTCAGACTAACTCGGCGTGAGAGATGGGTTTTCCTGTGGAAGTAAGAAAATTACACTGCTGCCTAAGAGTCATGACACTCCAAAATAATGACACACACCTAAAGCGTCGCGAGAATCAGTGTATACAGTGAGGGATTTTCCTTCTGCCATAAGGCAAGCTCGGGAGGGAGCAAAGAGTTCCGCAGCCTGTGCGGAGAGGTGAGAGGATAAATGGATAAAAGCGCTCTCTGTTGGGGAGAAATAACTAAATACAGCACAGGAAACAAGGGGGATCCTGTGGTGGGATTGCAATGAGCTGAAAAAAAGTATCATGTCAGAATTAGGCAAGGGCACATCAGAAAGGTGAAGATGGGGCTTAGTGTAAGCATCAATCAGAGCCTCACAGGAATGAGGTTCACCATCGTCAGCTGTGGGGAGCAGAGTGGCAGGGTTAAGGACAGAACAACGTTTCAAAGTGACTTGAGGCACATTAGTCAAAACATTGCTATAATGTAA
Organism: Anguilla rostrata; assembly: GCF_018555375.3. Lineage (NCBI taxonomy): Eukaryota > Metazoa > Chordata > Actinopteri > Anguilliformes > Anguillidae > Anguilla > Anguilla rostrata. The sequence goes on from NW_026986404.1 coordinate 27,231, forward strand.
GGTGCATGCGGGGGTGAGATGTGCAGTTTGTGCCTGCAGAAGAATCGAGTGCACTGCATGCGGTACACGAACAGTCAGAGGGGAAAAGGCTACGAGGCTAACGCAAGCTAAGTGCCTCAGTTGCAGCAGCAATAATTTCAGCTGATACCGGTGACACATGCAAATCATTACTCCCTCAGTGGCTTCTGTACAAGAGGGGCTATCCCAAGCCTTCTCGAATTGCTGGTCTTGCCTGTGTCAGAATGTAATGCCATACAATGCAACCTAGCTGGTTTATGTGAGAAGCGGTTCCCATGCTCACATGAGATATGCGCGTGTGCTGTGTGATCTTCTTCAACCTCTGCCTTTTCCTATGTGTTTATATGGCCCTGGCCCCCAGGGTTTTGTGACCGTGACATCTTGGGGGGATGGCGTTGACCATTTTTCTGATTCTAGTTTATCTGGCAGTTTCTCGCAATGTGTCCTGGCGGTGGCACTCTGATAAGGTACAATAGTCATTATGTAAAAGCCTTTAACCCAATCACGTTACCTTCAACAGTAAGCATAGGGGGGTGAAAATTATGGTGAGTCATAACACTCATAACCGATCATGCGTTTTGGGGACCCCGTCACTCTGCCCCCCATTTTTACTTTTCCCTCTTCCTCTTTGTTCCCCCTGATTTGCCCCGCCCTGATAGTACATTATTTGTGGGTTTTTCAAGTCCTTCTTTTCTTTTTACCCTTTGTGTTCTTGCCTTTTAGCATTAAATATGACCCCCCCCCAGATGTTCCCGCCCCCCTTCCTATCCAATGCAAAGGGACAGGCGTTTTTGTAGTAAAAAACCTCCCCCAAGATTCTTCGCATGTTATAACTTGGTTGTGGGTCACACCCGGATATTTTGGAA
>NW_026986405.1:0-20775 GCF_018555375.3 Anguilla rostrata
ACCGCCTAGCAACACCTAGCAACCACCTAGAACTCCATAGCAACCACCTAGCAACACCCTAGCAACCGCCTAGAACTCCATAGCAACCACCTAGCAACACCATAGCAACCACCTAAAACACCCTAGCAACGGCCTAGAACTCCATAGCAACCACCTAACACACTAGCAACCACCTATAACTCCATAGCAACCACCTAGCAACACCATAGCAACCGCCTAGAACTCCATAGCAACCACCTAGCAACACCCTTGCAACCACCTAGCAACACCCTAGCAACCACTTGGAACACCATAACAACTGCCTAGCAACACCCTAGCAACCACCTATGACTCCATAGCAACCACCTAGCAACATCCTAGCAACCACTTAGAATACCCTAGCAACCCCCCAGCAACCACCTGGAACTCCATAGCAACCACCTAACAACACACTAGCAACCACCTGGAACACCATAGCAAATGCCTAGCAACACCCTAGCAACCAGCTATAACTCCATAGCAAATGCCTAGCAACACCCTAGCAACTGCCTATAACTCCATAGCAACCACCTAGCAATATCCTAGCAGCCACCTAGAATACCCTTGCAACACCCTAGCAACTGCCTATAACTCCATAGCAAATGCCTAGCAACACCATAGCAACCACTTAGAATACCCTAGCAACCCTCTAGAAACACCCTGGCAACCACCTATAACTCCATAGCAACCACCTAGCAACATCCTAGCAACCACTTCGAATACCCTAGCAACCCCCTAGCAACACCCTAGCAACCACCTAGAACTCCATAGCAATCACCTAGCAACACCCTAGCAACCGCCTAGAACTCCATAGCAACCACCTAGCAACACCATAGCAACCGCCTAGAACTCCATAGCAACCACCTAGCAACACCCTAGCAACCACCTGGAACACCATAGCAAATGCCTAGCAACACCCTAGCAACGAGCTATAACTCCAAAGCAACCACCTAGCAACACCATAGCAACCACGTAGAACTCCATAGCAACCACCTAGCAACACCCTAGCAACCACCTGGAACACCATAGCAACCACCTGGTACCACCCTAGCGACCGCATAGAATTCCATGAAACCACCTAGAACCCCATTGAACCACCTAGCAACACCCTAGCAACTGCCTTAGACATCATAGCAACTACCTACCACTGTTCACTCCGTTCAGCACAAAGTCGACTTTTTCGTTGGCGGCAACCACACTTCACAATTTCTGCAGGAATTGTCTAGTTATTATTATTATTTATTCCGCCCGTTTTTTGGACCGCTACTCCTCCCAGAGTTTTCGCACCACATACACGTGCAATATGTCAAATCGAGCGGCTTGATCGGGAATGGTGTGCTATTACTTTGTGGAAAGATTGGTTGCACGGTTTTTGAAAAATTTTAATTTTTGTTGGCAATTTTTCCCCATAGGGAATGAATGGCGGAATGTTCACCCTTGTGATGTCACAATGCTCTGTCTTCTCACCCTTGTGATGTCACAATGCCCTGTCTTCTAGCAGCAGTACTCTGGTCTCTCTCTAGATTTGAACATTCTGCCATTCATCTCTATGGGGAAAAATTGCCCACAAATTGTACAATGCCTCATTGGACATAGTAGAGAGTCCTTTGTCCATTGGTGTAGATCAGCCTTGCCCCCCTTCTGATTGGCCGATGTTTGATATTTCATAACTTTTGAACCGTTTGTCATAGAGAACTATGGGTCGCGTCATTGGACTCAGGAAAGACCTAGCAACCGCCTAGAACTCCATAGCAACCGCCTAGAACTCCATAGCAACCACCTAGCAACACCATAGCAACCACCTAGCAACACCCTAGCAACCACCTAGCAACACCATAGCAACCGCCATGAACTCCATAGCAACCACCTAGCAACACCCTTGCAACCACCTGGAACAACAACCACTAGCAACCACCCTAGCAACAACCCCTAGCACACCGAAACCACAACCACCTGGCAACACCTAGCAACACTGACCCATACAAACTCTACAACACCCTAGCAACCGCCTATAACTCCATAGCAACCACCCAACAGCACACTAGCAACCACCTGGAACACCATAGCAAATGCCTAGCAACACCCTAGCAACCAGCTATAACTCCAAAGCAACCACCTAGCAACACCATAGCAACCACCTAGAACTCCATAGCAACCACCTAGCAACACCCTAGCAACACCCTAGCAACTGCCTATAACTCCATAGCAACCACCTAGCAACATCCTAGCAGCCACCTAGAATACCCTAGCAACACCCTAGCAACTGCCTAGCAACACCCTAGCAACTGGCTATAACTCCATAGCAACCACCTAGCAACACCCTAGCAACCACCTGGAACACCATAACAACTGCCTTGCAACACCCTAGCAACCGCCTAGAACTCCTTAGCAACCACCTACCAACCACTTAGCATACCCTAGCAACCACCTAGCAATGCCCTAGCAACCACCTGGAGCTCAATAGCAACCACCTGAAACTCCATAGCAACCACCTAGCACCACCCTAGCGACCGCCTAGAATTCCATGAAACCACTTAGAACTCCATAAAACCACCTTGCAACACCCTAGCAACTGCCTCAGACATCATAGCAACTACCTACCACTGTTCACAACGTTCAGCACAAAGTCGACTTTGCGTTGGCGGCAACCACACTTCACAATTTCTGCAGGAATTGTCTAGTTGCACATATTATTATTATTCTTTCCGCCTGTTTTTTGGACCGCTTCTCCTCCCAGAGTTTTCGCACCACATACACGTGCAATATGTCAAATCGAGCGGCTTGATCGGGAATGGTGTGCTATTACTTTGTGGAAAGATTGGTTGCACGGTTTTTGAAAAATTTGAATTTTTGTGGGCATTTTTTCCCATAGAGAATGAATGGCGGAATGTTCACCTTTGTGATGTCACAATGCTCTGTCTTCTCACCCTTGTGATGTCACAATGCCCTGTCTTCTGGCAGCAGTACTCTGGTCTCTCTCTAGATTTGAACATTCGGCCATTCATCTCTATAGGGAAAAAATGCCCACAAATTGTGCAATGCCTCACTGGACATCGTAGAGAGTACTCTATCCATTGGTGTAGATCAGCCTCGCCCCCCTTCCTGAATGGTCGATGTTTGATATTTCATAACTTTTGAACCGTTTGTCATAGAGAACTATGGGTCGCGTCATTTGACTCAGTAAAGACCTTGCAACCGCCTAGAACTCCATAGCAACCCCCTAGCAACACCCTAGCAACCACCTAGAACACCCTAGCAACGGCCTAGAACTCCATAGCAACCACCTAACAACACACTAGCAAACACCTGGAACACCATAGCAAATGCCTGGCAACACCCTAGCAACCGGCTATAACGCCATAGCAATCACCGAGCACCACCATAGCAACCACCTAGCAACACCCTAAGAACCACCTGGAACATGATAGCAACCACCTAGCAACACCCTAGCAACAATCTGGAACACCATAACAACTGCCTAGCATCACCCTAGCAACCGCCTAATACTCCATAGCAACCACCTAGCAACATCCTAGCAAGCACTTGGAATAACCTAGCAACCACCTAGCAACACCCTAGCAACCACCTGGAACACCATAGCAACCACCTAGCAACACCATAGCAACCACCTAGCAACACCCTAGCAACAATCTGGAACACCATAACAACTGCCTAGCAACACCATAGCAACGACCTAGCAACACCCTAGCAACCACCTGGAACACCATAGCAACTGCCTAGTAACACCCTGGCAACCGCCTTTAACTCCATAGCAACCACCTAGCAACATCCTAGCAACCACTTAGAATACCCTAGCAACCCCCTAGCAACACCCTAGCAACCACCTAGAACTCCATAGCAACCACCTAACAACACACTAGCAACCACCTGGAACACCATAGCAAATGCCTGGCTACACCCTAGCAACCACCTAGAACTCCATAGCAACCACCTAGCAACACCCTAGCAGCAACCTGGAACACCATAACAACAGCCTGGCAACACCCTAGCAACCGCCTTTAACTCCATAGCAACCACCTAGCAACATCCTAGCAACCACTTAGAATACCCTAGCAACCCCTTAGCAACACCCTAGCAACCACCTAGAACTCCATAGCAACCACCTAGCAACACCCTAGCAACCGCCTAGAACACCCTAGCAATGGCCTAGAACTCCATAGCAACCACCTAACAACACCCTAGCAACCACCTAGAACTCCATAGCAACCACCTAGCAACACCCTAGCAACCGCCTAGAACACCCTAGCAATGGCCTAGAACTCCATAGCAACCACCTAACAACACACTAGCAAACACCTGGAACACCATAGCAAATGCCTGGCAACACCCTAGCAACCGGCTTTAACGCCATAGCAACCACCGAGCAACACCATAGCAACCACCTAGAACTCCATAGCAACCACCTAGCAACTCCCTAGCAACCGCCTAGAACTCCATAGCAACCACCTAGCAACAGCCTAGCAACCGCCTAGAACTCCATAGCAACCACCTAGCAACACCATAGCAACCACCTAGCAACATCCTAGCAACCTCTTAGAATACCCTAGCAACCCCCTAACAACACCCTAGCAACCACCTAGAACTCCATTGCAACCACCTAGCAACACACAAGCAACCACCTAGAACTCCATAATGACCACCTAGCAACACCCTAGCAACCACCTAGAACTCCATAGCAACCACCTAGCAACACCCTAGCAACCAGCTATAACTCCAAAGCAACCACCCAGCAACACCATAGCAACTGCCTCAACACCACTGTTCACTCTGTTCAGCAGAAAGTCGACTTTGCATTGGCGGCAACCACACTTCACAATTTCTGCAGGAATTGTCTAGTTAGTGTGGTTGCCTTAGGGCAACTACACTATTATTATTGCACATATTATTATTATTTTTTTTATTATTCTATCTTTCCACCCATTTTTTGGACCGCTACTCCTCCCAGAGTTTTCACACCACATACACGTGCCATATGTCAAAATGACCGGCTTCTTTGGGAATCGTGTGCTATTACTTTGTGGAAAGTTTCGCTGCACGGTTTTTGAGAAATATTAATTTTTATGCCCAATTTTTCCCCATAGAGATGAATGGAGAAAGTGACGTCATTCATATGCGAACGGTGAAGTTACAGCATTGGTCGGCTTTGCACACGTGATGCGGTCAGCTCTACGGTCTCAGCAGGCAGGATAGGAAATAGCTGATTGCGGAAGTGAAAGAACGATATTCAAAATGAAAAATTACAAATGAAAACGCTGTCAGCTAGGTATATCAACAAACATATGGCTTAGTCATAACCAGAAGTCCTCAATAATAATAGTATTTCACGAGACATTACGCTAATTCGTTGACGACGTTTCGTCACATGCAGCGTCTTAGAATGCTAGTGCTAACAAACAGTCAATGGCATTAATGCGATAATGAGAGCACTTTCGGTTGACCTAAAAAAACGATATTAAAAAACCAACAATATACGTGCTGTTATACCTGGTTAGAAAGCTTATGCTCTCAGCTACTGAATAAACGAATTTTCAAACAAGCCAGACTTTCCGTCTTTGCATGCTAGTGCTAACAAAGAGCGAATACGTTCTATGACATGATGACATAGCTTTCGGTTGACCTAAAAAAACGATATTAAAAAAACAAAAATAGACGTGCTGTTATACCTGGTTAGAAAGCTTATGCTCTCAGCTACTGAATAAACGAATTTTCGAACAAGCCAGACTTTACTGAAAAGTGCAACAACGCCGTCAACAAAACGTGTGCAGCAGCTTCAGGTCCGGTCTTACTCCAGAAAAAGACGTCAGCTTGTAATACCACACATACAGCATTGAGTGCTCTGTAAGTTTGTAGTACAAACTGCCTTTATCTACACATCGTCGATCTAATAGGTGAGAGAATAAGCTTTCTAACAATGTATAATATGTCAATTTTGACTTTTGTAATACCGTTTTATGTTCCAGCGAGTTGGAAACTTTGGTCTCTTTATAACTGCATTACGCATTCAGCTAGTGAAAGCAACGCTTTCTCACCCCAACGCATTTGCTACAGTACACAACTCCGCTCGCTTGTTCATGCACCCCTCGTTATAACAGAAGTTACTAGTACTGGCTACCAGCCGATGCTTATTCACATAAGCCGTATGCAACTATTTTAACACATTTCTCGCCTCATTTTCTTTCTTAGAAATTTGGGTCGGCTAACACGTAATAGGCTTACCTCTGTCTATGAGTTGGTATCTAAGGTAACAGATTAAACTCTGAATTGCAGCCCAGTTAAATGTTTTTATTTGAATGGTAAAAATGAGACTTAACTTAACACCATCAATCAATCAAATTAATCTCCCTAGCCCTGTCTTGATTTTTAAAATGGTGCGGTGGCGCAGTGTACATATAGGGTTTTTCTAGACCCTCTTAACTGGCCAGCTAGCTTTGTGATTCGCCGTCACTCGTCACAGCATACTGTGCGTAAAACACTGATCTCAAGTATTGATGAAGGGTTCATTTAGCTCTGAATATGCGTGTTGCATATCAACTCGTTGCCGTGATGTTATAGCATGTATACCACACTCTGTCTCTGCTTATACTACAGAAACTGTTCGCTCCGTTCAGCACAAAGTCCACTTTGCGTTGGCGGCAACCACACTTCACAATTTCTGCAGGAATTGTCTAGTTAGTGTGGTTGCCTTAGGGCAACTACACTATTATTATTGCACATATTATTAGTGTGGTTGCCTTAGGGCAACTACACTATTATTATTGCACATATTTATTAGTGTGGTTGCCTTAGGGCAACTACACTATTATTATTGCACATATTTATTATTATTATTATTATTCCACCCATTTTTTGGACCGCTACTCCTCCCAGAGTTTTCACACCACATACGCGTGCAATATGTCAAATCGATCGGCTTGATCGGGAATGGTATGCTATTACTTTTTGGAAAGTTTGGGTGTACGGTTTTTGAAAAATTTGAATTTTTGTGGGCAATTTTTCCCATAGAGAATGAATGGCGGAATGTTCACCTTTGTGATGTCACAATGCTCTGTCTTCTCACCCTTGTGATGTCACAATGGTCTGTCTTCTGGCAGCAGTACTCTGGTCTCTCTCTAGATTTGAACATTCTGCCATTCATCTCTATGGGGAAAAATTGCCCACAAATTGTGCAATGCCTCATTGGACATGGTAGAGAGTCCTTTATCCATTGGTGTAGATCAGCCTCGCCCCCCTTCCTGATTGGCCAATGTTTGCTATTTCATAACTTTTGAACCGTTTGTCATAGAGAACTATGGGTCGCGTCATTGGACTCAGTAAAGACCTAGCAACCGCCTAGAACTCCATAGCAACCCCCTAGCAACACCCTAGCAACCACCTAGAACACCCTAGCAACCGCATAGCAACACCCTAGCAACCACCTAGAACACCCTAGTAACCACCTAACAACACACTAGCAACCACCTGTAAAACCATAGCAACTGCCTAGAACTCCATAGCAACCACCTAGCAACACCCTAGCAACCACCTAGAACTGCATAGCAACCACCTAGCAACACCCTAGCAACCGCCTATAACTCCATAGCATATGCCTAGCAACACCCTAGCAACCGGCTATAACGCCATAGCAACCACCTAGCAACACCATAGTAACCACCTAGAACTCCATAGCATCCACCTAGCAACCACCTAGCTACACTCTAGCAACCACCTAGCAACCATCTGGAACACCATAACAACTGCCTAGCAACACCCTAGCAACCGCCTATAACTCCATAGCAACCACCTAGCAACACCCTTGCAACCACCTGGAACACCCTAGCAACCACCTAGAACTCCATAGGAACCCCCTAGCAACACCCTAGCAACCACCTAGAACACCCTAGCAACCGCATAGCAACACCCTAGCAACCACCTAGAACACCCTAGTAACCACCTAACAACACACTAGCAACCACCTGTAACACCATAGCAACTGCCTAGAACTCCATAGCAACCACCTAGCAACACCCTAGCAACCACCTAGAACTGCATAGCAACCACCTAGCAACACCCTAGCAACCGCCTATAACTCCATAGCATATGCCTAGCAACACCCTAGCAACCGGCTATAACGCCATAGCAACCACCTAGCAACACCATAGTAACCACCTAGAACTCCATAGCATCCACCTAGCAACCACCTAGCTACACTCTAGCAACCACCTAGCAACCATCTGGAACACCATAACAACTGCCTAGCAACACCCTAGCAACCGCCTATAACTCCATAGCAACCACCTAGCAACACCCTTGCAACCACCTGGAACACCCTAGCAACCACCTAGAACTCCATAGGAACCACCTAGCAACCGCCTAGAATTCCATAGCAACCACCTAGAACTCCATAGAACCACCTAGCAACCGCCTCAAACTCCATAGCTACCACCAAGCAACATAGTCACCGCCAGAACATTATAGCAACTACCTACCACTGTTCACTCTGTTCAGCACAAAGTCGACTTTGCATTGGCGGCAACCACACTTCACAATTTCTGCAGGAATTGTCTAGTTAGTGTGGTTGCCTCAGGCAACTACACTATTATTATCGCACATATTTAGTGTGGTTGCCTTAGGGCAACTACACTATTATTATTGCACATATTATTATTATTAGTGTGGTTGCCTTAGGGCAACTACACTATTATTATTGCACATATTTAGTGTGGTTGCCTTAGGGCAACTACACTATTATTATTGCACATATTTATTATTATTATTATTATTCCACCCATTTTTTGGACCGCTACTCCTCCCAGAGTTTTCACACCACATACGCGTGCAATATGTCAAATCGATCGGCTTGATCGGGAATGGTATGCTATTACTTTTTGGAAAGTTTGGGTGTACGGTTTTTGAAAAATTTGAATTTTTGTGGGCAATTTTTCCCATAGAGAATGAATGGCGGAATGTTCACCTTTGTGATGTCACAATGCTCTGTCTTCTCACCCTTGTGATGTCACAATGGTCTGTCTTCTGGCAGCAGTACTCTGGTCTCTCTCTAGATTTGAACATTCTGCCATTCATCTCTATGGGGAAAAATTGCCCACAAATTGTGCAATGCCTCATTGGACATAGTAGAGAGTCCTTTGTCCATTGGTGGAGATCAGCCTCGCCCCCCTTCCTGATTGGCCGATGTTTGATATTTCATAACTTTTGAACCGTTTGTCATAGAGAACTATGGGTCGCGTCATTGGACTCAGTAAATACCTAGCAACCGCCTAGAACTCCATAGCAACCCCCTAGCAACATCCTAGCAACCGGCTCTAACTCCATAGCAACGACCTAGCAACCTATAACAACCAGCTAGAAAACCCTAGCAACCATCTAGAATTCCATAGCAACCACCTGGATATCCATAGCAAATGCCTAGCAACACCCTAGCAACCGCCTATAACTCCATAGCAACCACCTAGCAACATCCTAGCAACCACTTAGAATACCCTAGCAACCACCTAGCAACACCCTAGCAACCACCTGGAACACCATAGCAACCACCTAGCAACACCCTAGCAACAATCTGGAACACCATAACAACTGCCTAGCAACACCCTAGTACCACATGGAACACCATAGCAACGACCTAGCAACACCCTAGCAACCACCTAGAACTCCATAGCAACCACCTAGCAACACCCTAGCAACCGCCTAGAACTCCATAGCAACCACCTAGCAACACCATAGCAACCGCCTAGAACTCCATAGCAACCACCTAGCAACACCCTAGCAACCACCTAGAACTCCATAGCAACCACCTAGCAACGGCCTAGAACTCCATAGCAACCACCTAGCAACACCATAGCAACCGCCTAGAACTCCATAGCAACCACCTAGCAACACCATAGCAACCACCTTGAACTCCATAGCAACCACCTAGCAACACCCTAGCAACACCCTGGCAACCACCTAGAACTCCATAGCAACCACCTAGCAACACCCTAGCAATGGCCTAGAACTCCATAGCAACCACCTAGCAACACCATAGCAACCGCCTAGAACTCCATAGCAACCACCTAGCAACATCCTAGAAACCACTTAGAATACCCTAGCAACCCCCTAGCAACACCCTAGCAACCACCTAGAACTAAAAAGCAACCACCTAGCAACACCCTAACAACCGCCTAGAACTCCATAGAAACCACCTAGCAACACCATAGCAACCGCTTAGAACCCCATAGCAACCACCTAGCAACACCCTAGCAACCACCTAGAACTCCATTGCCACGGCCTAGAACTCCATAGCAATCACCTAGCAACACCATAGCAACCGCCTAGAACTCCATAGCAACCACCTAGCAACACCCTAGCAACCTCATAGCAACACCATAGCAACCGCCATGAACTCCATACCAACCACCTAGCAACACCCTAGCAACCACCTGGAACACCATAGCAAATGCCTAGCAACACCGTAGCAACTACCTAGGAACTCCATAGCAACCACCAAGCAACACCCTAGCAACCACCTGGAACACCATAACAACTGCCTAGCAACACCCTAGCAACCGCCTAGAAATCCATAGCAACCACCTAACAACATCCTAGCAACCATTTAGAATACCCTAGCAACCACCTAGCAATACCCTAGCAACCAGCTGGAGCTCCATAGCAACCACCTGAAACTCCATGGCAACCACCTATCACCACACTAGCAAACGCCTAGAATTCCATGAAACCACCTAGAACTCCATAGAACCACCTAGCAACACCCTAGCAACTGCCTCAGACATTATAGCAACTACCTACCACTGTTCACTCTGTTCAGCAGAAAGTCAACTTTGCATTGGCGGCAACCACACTTCACAATTTCTACAGGAATTGTCTAGTTATTATTATTCTATCTTTCCACCCATTTTTTGGACCGCTACTCCTCCCAGAGTTTTCGCACCACATACACATGCAATATGTCAAATCGAGCGGCCTGATCGGGAATAGAGCGCTATTACTTTGTGGAAAGATTGGTTGCACGGTTTTTGAAAAATTTGAATTTTTGTGGGCAATTTTTCCCATAGAGAATGAATGGCGGAATGTTCACCTTTGTGATGTCACAATGCTCTGTCTTCTCACCCTTGTGATGTCACAATGCCCTGTCTTCTGGCAGCAGTACTCTGGCCTCTCTCTCGATTTGAACATTCGGCCATTCATCTCTATGGGGAAAAATTGCCCACAAATTGTGCAATGCCTCATTGGACATGGTATAGAGTCCTTTGTCCATTGGTGGAGATCAGCCTCGCCCCCTTCCTGATTGGCCGATGTTTGATATTTCATAACTTTTGAACCTTTTGTCATAGAGAACTATGGGTTGCGTCATTGGACTCAGTAAAGACCTAGCAACCACCTAGAACTCCATAGCAACCACCTAGCAACACCCTAGCAACGGCCTAGAACTCCATAGCAACCACCTAGCAACACCATAGCAACCACCTAGAACTCCATAGCAACCACCTAGCAACATCCTAGCAACCACTTCGAATACACTAGCAACCCCCTAGCAACACCCTAGCAACCACCTAGAACTCCATAGCAACCACCTAGCAACACCCTAGCAACCGCCTAGAACTCCATAGCAACCGCCTAGCAACACCCTAGCAACCACCTAGAACTCCATAGCAACCACCTAGCAACACCCTAGCATCCACCTGTAACACCATAACAACTGCCTAGCAACACTATAGCAACCACCTAGCAACATGCTAGCAACCACCTAGAATCCTCTAGCAACACCCTAGCAACTGCCTATAACTCCATAGCAAATGCCTAGCAACACCCTAGCAACCGCCTATAACTCCATAGCAACCACCTAGCAACACCCTAGCATCCACCTGTAACACCAAAACAACTGCCTAGCAACACTATAGCAACCACCTAGCAACATGCTAGCAACCACCTAGAATCCCCTAGCAACACCCTAGCAACCGCCTATAACTCCATAGCAACCACCTAGCAACATCCTAGCAGCCACCTAGAATACCCTAGCAACACCCTAGCAACCGCCTAAAACTCCATAGCATCCACCTAGCAACATCCTAGCAACCACTTAGAATACCCTAGCAACCACCTGGAACACCATAGCAACCACCTAGCAACATCCTAGCAACAATCTGGAACACCATAACAACTGCCTAGCAACACCCTAGCAACCACATGGAACACCATAGCAACGACCTAGCAACACACAAGCTACCACCTAGAACTCCATAGCAACCACCTAGCATCAACCTAGCAACTGCCTAGAACTCCATAGCAACCACCTAGCAACACCATAGCAACCGCCTAGAACTCCATAGCAACCACCTAGCAACACCCTAGCAACCACCTAGAACTCCATAGCAACCACCTAGCAACACCCTAGCAACAGCCTAGAACTCCAAAGCAACCACCTAACAACCACTTAGCATACCCTAGCAACCACCTGGAGCTCAATAGCAACCACCTAGCAACAATCTAGCAACCGTCTATAACTCCATAGCAACCACCTAGCAACACCCTAGCAACCACCTGGAACACCATAACAACTGCCTAGCAACACCCTAGCAACCGCCTAAAACTCCATAGCAACCACCTAGCAACATCCTAGCAGCCACCTAGAATACCCTTGCAACACCCTAGCAACTGCCTATAACTCCATAGCAAATGCCTAGCAACACCTTAGCAACCGGCTATATCTCCATAGCAACCACCTAGCAACACCCTAGAAACCACCTGGAACACCATAACAACTGCCTAGCTACACCCTAGCAACCGCCTAAAACTCCATAGCAACCACCTAGCAACATCCTAGCAACCACTTAGCATACCCTAGCAACCACCTAGCAATGCCCTAGCAACCACCTAGAACTCCATAGCAACCACCTAGCAACACCCTAGCAACCGCCTGGAACTCCATAGCAACCACCTAGCAACCACCTAGCAACACCCTAGCAACCACCTAGAACTCCATAGCAACCACCTAGCAACACCCTAGCAACCGCCTAGAACTCCATAGCAACCACCTAGCAACACCCTAGCAACCCCCTAGCAACCACCTAGAACTCCATAGCAACCACCTAGCAACACCATAGCAACCACCTAGAACTCCATAGCAACCACCTAGCAACACCCTAGCAACCGCCTAGAACTCCATAGCAACCACCTAGCAACACCCTAGCAACGGCCTTGAACTCCTTAGCAACCACCTAGCAACACCATAGCAACCACCTAGAACTCCATAGCAACCCCCTAGCAACATCCTAGCAACCGGCTCTAACTCCATAGCAACGACCTAGCAACACAATAACAACCAACTAGAAAACCCTAGCAACCATCTAAAATTCCATAGCAACCACCTGGAACATCATAACAAATGCCTAGCAACACCCTAGCAACCGGCTATAACTCCATAGCAACCACCTAGCAACACCATAGCAACCACCTAGAACTTCATAGCAACCACCTATCAACACCCTAGCAACCACCTGGAACACCATAGCAACCACCTAGAAAGACCCTAGCAACAACCTGGAACACCATAACAACTGCCTAGCAACACCCAAGCAACCGGCTATAACTCCATAGCAACCAACTAGCAACACCATTGCAACCACTTCGAATACCCTAGCAACCCCCTAGCAACACCCTAGCAACCACCTAGAACCCCCTAGCAACCACCTGGAACTCCATAGCAACCACCTAACAACACACTAGCAACCACCTGAAACACCATAGCAAATGCCTAGCAACACCCTAGCAACCAGCTATAACTCCAAAGCAACCACCTAGCAACACCCTAGCAACCGCCTAGAACTCCATAGCAACCACCTAGCAACATCTAGCAACTACTTAGAATACCCTAGCAACCACCTAGCAATGCCCTAGCAACCACCTGGAGCTCAATAGCAACCACCTGAAACTCCATAGCAACCACCTAGCACCACCCTAGCAACAGCCTAGAATTCCATGAAACCACCTAGAACTCCATAGAACCACCTAGCAACACCCTAGCAACTGCCTCAGACATCATAGCAACTACCTACCACTGTTCACACCGTTCAGCACAAAGTCGACTATGCGTTAGCGGCAACCACACTTCACAATTTCTGCAGGAATTGTCTAGTTATTATTATTATTCTTTATTATTTATTCCGCCCATTTTTTGGACCGCTACTCCTCCCAGAGTTTTCGCACCACATACACGTGCAATATGTCTATTCGAGCGGCTTGATCGGGAATGGTGTGCTATTACTTTGCGGAAAGATTGGTTGCACGGTTTTTGAAAAATTTGAATTTTTGTGGGCAATTTTTCCCATAGAGAATGAATGGCGGAATGTTCACCTTTGTGATGTCACAATGCTCTGTCTTCTCACCCTTGTGACGTCACAATGCCCTGTGTTCTAGCAGCAGTACTCTGGTCTCACTCTAGATTTGAACATTCGGCCATTCATCTCTATGGGGAAAAATTGCCCACAAATTGTGCAATGCCTCATTGGACATGGTAGAGGGTCCTTTGTCCATTGGTGGAGATCAGCCTCGCCCCCCTTCCTGATTGGCCGATGTTTGATATTTCATAACTTTTGAACCGTTTGTCATAGAGAACTATGGGTCGCGTCATTGGACTCAGTAAAGACCTAGCAACCGCCTAGAACTCCATAGCAACCCCCTAGCAACATCCTAGCAACCGGCTCTAACTCCATAGCAACGACCTAGCAACACCATAACAACCAGCTAGAAAACCCTAGCAACCATCTAGAATTCCATAGCAACCACCTGTAACACCATAACAAATGCCTAGCAACACCCTAGAAACCGGCTATAACTCCATAGCAACCACCTTTCAACACCATAGCAACCACCTAGAAACACCCTAGCAACAACCTGAAACACCATAACAACTGCCTAGCAACAGCCTAGCAACCGCCTAGAATTCCATAGCAACCACCTGGAACACCATAGCAAATGCCTAGCAACACCCTAGCAACCGGCTATAACTCCATAGCAACCAACTAGCAACACCATAGCAACCACTTAGAATACCCTAGCAACCCCCTAGCAACACCCTAGCAACCACCTATAACTCCATAGCAACCACCTAGCAACATCCTAGCAACCACTAGAATACCCTAGCAACACCCTAGCAACCGCCTATTACTCCATAGCAACCGCCTAGCAACACCCTAGCAACCACCTAGAACTCCATAGCAACCACCTAGCAACACCCTAGCAACCGCCTAGAATTCCATAGCAACCACCTAGCAACACCCTAGCAACCACCTAGAACTCCATAGCAACACCCTAGCAACGGCCTAGAACTCCATAGCAACCACCTAGCAACCACCTAGAACTCCATAGCAACCACCTAGCAACATCCTAGCAACCACTTCGAATTCCCTAGCAACACCCTAGCAACCATCTAGAACTACATAGCAACCACCTAGCAACACCCTAGCAACCGCCTAGAACTCCATAGCAACCACCTACCAACCACTTAGCATACCCTAGCAACCACCTAGCAATGCCCTAGCAACCACCTGGAGCTCAATAGCAACCACCGGAAACTCCATAGCAACCACCTAGCACCACCCTAGCGACCGCCTAGAATTCCATGAAAACACTTAGAACTCCATAGAACCACCTAGCAACACCCTAGCAACTGCCTCAGACATCATAGCAACTACCTACCACTGTTCACTCCGTTCAGCACAAAGTCGACTTTGCGTTGGCGGCAACCACACTTCACAATTTCTGCAGGAATTGTCTAGTGTGGTTGCCTTAGGCAACTACACTATTATTATTGCACATATTATTAGTGTGTGCCTAGCAACTACACTATATTATTGCACATATTATTATTATTATTATTATTATTATTCGCCCGTTTTTGGACCGCTACTCCTCCCACAGTTTTCGCACTACATACACGTGCAATATGTCAAATCGAGCGGCTTGATCGGGAATGGTGTGCTATTACTTTTTGGAAAGATTGGTGACGGTTTTGGAAAAATTTGAATTTTTGGGCAATTTTCCCATAGAGAATGAATGGCGGAATGTTCACCTTTGTGATGTCACAATGCTCTGTCTTCTCACCCTTGTGATGTCACAATGCCCTGTCTTCTGGCAGCAGTACTCTGGTCTCTCTCTAGATTTGAACATTCGCCATTCATCTCTATGGGGAAAAAATGCCCAAAATTGTGCAATGCCTCATTGGACATGGTAGAGAGTCCTTTGTCCATTGGTGGAGATCAGCCTCACCCCCTTCCTGATTGGCCGATGTTTGATATTTCATAACTTTTGAACCGTTTGTCATAGAGAACTATGGGTCGCGTCATTGGACTCAGTAAAGACCTAGCAACCGCCTAGAACTCCATAGCAACCCCCTAGCAACATCCTAGCAACCGCTCTAACTCCATAGCAACACCTAGCAACCCATAACAACCAGCTAGAAAACCCTAGCAACCATCTAGAATTCCATAGCAACACCTGGAACACCATAGCAAATGCCTAGCAACACCCTAGCAACCGCCTATAACTCCATAGCAACCACCTAGCAACATCCTAGCAACCATTAGAATACCCTAGCACCACCTAGCAACACCCTAGTCAACCACCTGGAACACCATAGCAACCACCTAGCAACACCCTAGCAACAATCTGGAACATCCATAACAACTGCCTAGCAACACCCTAGCAACCACATGGAACACCATAGCAACGACCTAGCAACACCCTAGCAACCACCTAGAACTCCATAGCAACCACCTAGCAACAACCATAGCAACCGCCTAGAACTCCATAGCAACCACCTAGCAACACCCAAGCAACCCCTAGAACTCCTAGCAACCACCTAGCACACCCTAGCAACCACCTAGAACTCCATAGCAACCACCTAGCAACCCGCCTAGAACTCCATAGCAACCACCTAGCAACCCATAGCAACCACCTAGCAACACCCTAGCAACCGCCTAGAACTCCATAGCAACCACCTAGCAACACCTAGCAACCACCTGAACACCATAGCAACGCCTAGCAACACCTAGCAACACTGACCCATAGCAACCACCTAGCAACACCTAGCAACCACCTAGAACCCATAGCAACCACCTACAACACCCAGCAACCACTACTACCAACAACCTAGCAACACCCTAGCAACCACTAGAACTCCATAGCAACCACCTAGCAACACCCTAGCAACACCTAGAACTCCATAGCAACCACCTAGCAACACCCTAGCAACCACCTAGAACCATAGCAACCACCTAACAACCTAG
Source organism: Anguilla rostrata (assembly GCF_018555375.3). NCBI lineage: Eukaryota > Metazoa > Chordata > Actinopteri > Anguilliformes > Anguillidae > Anguilla > Anguilla rostrata. The sequence continues at coordinate 17,316 of NW_026986405.1, forward strand.
CAACCACTAGAACTCCATAGCAACCACCTAGCAACACCCTAGCAACCCCTAGAACTCCATAGCAACCACCTAGCAACACCATAGCAACCCTAGAACTCCATAGCAACCACCTAGAACTCCATAGCAACCACCTAGCAACACCATAGCAACCGCCTAGAACTCCATAGCAAACCACCTCAGCACACCCTAGCAACCACCTAGAACTCCATAGCAACCACCTAGCAAACACCATAGCAACGGCCTAGAACTCCATAGCAACCACCTAGCAACACCATAGCAACCTACCTAGAACTCCATAGCAACCACTAGCAACACCTAGCAACCCTAGAACTCCATAGCAACCACCTAGCAACACCATAGCAACCGCCTAGAACTCCATAGCAACCACCTAGCAACACCCTAGCAACCACCTAGAACTCCATAGCAACCACCTAGCAACACCATAGCAACGCCTAGAACTCCATAGCAACCACCTAGCAACACCCTAGCAACCACCTAGCAACACCATAGCAACCACTAGAACACCTAGCAACCACTAAACTCCATAGCAACCACCTAGCAACACCATAGCAACCTGACCTAGCCAGAACCCTAGCAACCACCTAGAAACTCCATAGCAACCACCTAGCAACACCTAGCAACCACTAGAACCCATAGCAACCACCTAGCAACACCCTAGCAACCACCTGGAACACCATAGCAACCACCTAGGAACACCCTAGCAACAATCTGGAACACCATAACAACTGTCTAGCAACACCCTAGCAACCACATGGAACACCATAGCAACGACCTAGCAACACCCTAGCAACTGCCTATAACTCCCTAGGAAATGCCTAGCAACACCCTAGCAACCGGCTATAACTCCATAGCAACCACCTAGCAACACCCTAGCAACCACCTGGAACACCATAACAACTGCCTAGCTACACCCTAGCAACCGCCTAGAACTCCATAGCAACCACCTAGCAACATCCTAGCAACCACTTAGCATACCCTAGCAACCACCTAGCAATGCCCTAGCAACCACCTGGAGCTCAATAGCAACCACCTGAAACTCCATAGCAACCACCTAGCACCACCCTAGCGACCGCCTAGAATTCCATGAAACCACTTAGAACTCCATAGAACCACCTAGCAACACCCTAGCAACTGCCTCAGACATCATAGCAACTACCTACCACTGTTCACTCCGTTCAGCACAAAGTCGACTTTGCGTTGGCGGCAACCACACTTCACAATTTCTGCAGGAATTGTCTAGTTAGTGTGGTTGCCTTAGGGCAACTACACTATTATTATTGCACATATTATTTATTTATTATTATTATTCCACCCATTTTTTGGACCGCTACTCCTCCCAGAGTTTTCACACCACATACACGTGCCATATGTCAAAATGACCGGCTTCTTTGGGAATCGTGTGCTATTACTTTGTGGAAAGTTTCGCTGCACGGTTTTTGAGAAATATTAATTTTTATGCCCAATTTTTCCCCATAGAGATGAATGGAGAAGGTGACGTCATTCATATGCGAACGGTGAAGTTACAGCATTGGTCGGCTTTGCACACGTGATGCGTTCAGCTCTACGGTCTCAGCAGACAGGATTGGAAATAGCTGATTGCGGAAGTGAAAGAACGATATTCAAAATGAAAAATTACAAATGAAAACGCTGTCAGCTAGGTATATCAACAAACATATGGCTTAGGCATACCCAGAAGTCCTCAATAATAATAGTATTTCACGAGATATTACGCAAATTCGTTGACGACGTTTCGTCACATGCAGCGTCTTAGAATGCTAGTGCTAACAAACAGTCATGGCTTTAATGCGATAATGAGAGCACTTTCGGTTGACCTAAAAAAACGATATTATAAAACCAAAAACAGACGTGCTGTTATACCTGGTTAGAAAGCTTATGCTCTCAGCTACTGAATAAACGAATTTTCAAACAAGCCAGACTTTGCGTATTTGCATGCTAGTGCTAACAAAGAGCGAATACGTTCTATGACATGATGACATAGCTTTCGGTTGACCTAAAAAACGATATTAAAAAAACAAAAATAGACGTGCTGTTATACCTGGTTAGAAAGCTTATGCTCTCAGCTACTGAATAAACTAATTTTCAAACAAGCCAGACTTTGCGTATTTGCATGCTAGTGCTAACAAAGAGCGAATACGTTCTATGACATGATGACATAGCTTACGGTTGACCTAAAAAAACGATATTAAAAAAACAAAATAGACGTGCTGTTATACCTGGTTAGAAAGCTTATGCTCTCAGCTACTGAATAAACGAATTTTCAAACAAGCCAGACTGTACAGAAGACTGGAACAACGCTGTCAACAGCACGTGTGCAGCAGTTTCAGGTCCGGTCTAACTCCAGAAATTTGGTTCGGCTAACACGTAGTAGGCTATCCTGTGTCTATGAGTTCGTATCTAAGGTAACAGATTAAACTCTGAATTGCAGCACAGTTAAATGTTTTTATTTGAATGGTAAAAATGAGCTGAACTTAACGTAAAACCATAAATCAATCACATTAATCTCCCTAGCCCTGTCTTGCTTTTTAAAATGGAGCGGTTGTGCAGTGCAGATATAACGTTTTTCCAAGACCCTCTGAAGTGGCCAGCTAGCTTTATGATTCGCCGTCACTCGTCACAGCATACCGTGAGTAAATCGCTGATCTCAAGTATTGATGAAGGGTTAATTTAGCTCTGAATACGTGTGTTGCAAATGAACTCGTTGCCGTGATGTTATATCATGTATACCATACTATGTCTCTGCTCATGCTACAGAAACTGTTCGCTCCGTTCAGCACAAAGTTGACTTTGCGTTGGCGGCAACCACACATCACAATTTCTGCAGGAATTGTCTAGTTATTATTATTATTTATTCCGCCCATTTTTTGGACCGCTACTCCTCCCAGAGTTTTCGCACCACATACACGTGCAATATGTCAAATCGAGCGGCTTGATCGGGAATGGTGTGCTATTACTTTGTGGAAAGATTGGTTGCACGGTTTTTGAAAAATTTGAATTTTTGTGGGCAATTTTTCCCATAGAGAATGAATGGCGGAATGTTCACCTTTGTGATGTCACAATGCTCTGTCTTCTCACCCTTGTGATGTCACAATGCCTGTCTTCTAGCAGCAGTACTCTGGTCTCTCTCTAGATTTGAACATTCTGCCATTCATCTCTATGGGGAAAAATTGCCCACAAATTGTCAATGCCTCATTGGACATGTAGAGAGTCCTTTGTCCATTGGTGAGATCAGCCTTGCCCCCTTCCTGATTGGCCGATGTTTGATATTTCATAACTTTTGAACCGTTTGTCATAGAGAACTATGGGTCGCGTCATTGGACTCAGTAAAGACCTGGCAATACCGCCTAGAACTCCATAGCAACCCCCTAGCACCATCCTAGCAACCGACTCTAACTCCATAGCAACCACCTAGCAACCCATA
>NW_026986406.1:0-22961 GCF_018555375.3 Anguilla rostrata
ATGTATAGAGACATGCGGTTCTGTAGTGAACTAATTACAGGCACTCTTTAGCCCTTGTGGACATTATTGCATACACACTGCAATGTGGCATGATCTCCTTTTCCTTCACAAAAAAGAGCCTCTTCTTACAGCTGTAAAGTTAACACACCAATGTTCCTGTTGCTTATGATGTCATAATAAAAACACTGAAAAAATGATTTAATTGACTGATTGTAACTTTGACTGCCTTTACAATGCATTTCTGCCCTGGCATAGTATTTCACAGGTGATTGGAGAGGATTCCCCTTGAAAATTCCATGATGTCAAATTTCAGTCATTTCTTAAATAGTAAAGTCATAGAAGGCGAAACACTGTGCTTTCCTGTTGTAAGTTTACAGGCACGCTTTCCGTTCCCTGATGGATATTATTTTTCACTACGATAGCCAGAAAAGGCTGTACTGCTATCGTCCAACAGAAATCTGTGGCGCTCAGCTCATATGGATTTTGAAATTGGATTTGTGTTGCTTCCGCACCCGACTGGGTCATTTACGATAGCGTCACGACTGCCAGGAAGCAGATAGCTTCACTAAACTGCATTGGCGGGGAATCTACCCAGTGTCTCCTGCTTAGAAGGCAGCTATGCTCACCACTATACCACCAATGCACATACCTGCAAAGAAGTATTACCTTTGCTGTCGCAAAAGATTTGGGCTTTTTTGATTTTTGAAATTTCGGAGGCCCATGGCGGTCCGCCATAGTCAATTGGGGGCTCGTTGGTCTAGGGGTATGATTCTCGCTTCGGGTGCGAGAGGTCCCGGGTTCAAATCCCGGACGAGCCCTAGGATACTTGCATCAGTCCCGTATCGCTTGCAGGCGGTCCAGCATTCCGACGGGTGGTTTTGTCTCAACTCTGAAAAACGTGACGCAGTGCAAGATTTCTTCTATGCCAGCGATGACTTTCTGATCGTGTGCTGCTGTTACATGATTTACGACTATTTGGTCAAAATGGCAGCGGAAGCCTTTCAAACCCTTGCCTCCGTGGAGAGCGGAGAGTAAATGCAGCACCTTGGACCCATGGGCCACGCTCTCTCGCATCGATGAACCTGCCTGTGAGAAATGCATTGGTTTCTGACAGTTATAACGCTTCTAAGTATTTCTTAAGACTTTCGCGGGCATACAAAGTACCATTTCCAAAAGTCCTGTGAGTTTAACCACTAACTTGTACATTACACCTCATTGAAAATGTCAAATTGAAATGAACAGACTATGTTTGCAAACATTTGTATATTTAACTTTGACCTGCTGCTATATGCTTCTGAGCTGCTATCACATGCGCAAAAAACAATATAATTCAATTTGAAAATGAATTTTTGCTTTCACGACGACTAATGTCTACCCTTTGGTTTGAATGAAAAATGCACTGAGCAGCAGTGCACTGAGCAACACACCAATGTTCCATTTGCTTCTGATGTCATAATAAAAACACTGAAAAAATGATTTGATTGACTGATTGTAAATTTGACTGCCTTTACAATGCATTTCAGCCCTGGCAGAGTATTTCACAGGTGATTGGAGAGGATTCCCTTTGAACATTCCATGATGTCAAATTTCACTCATTTCTTAAATAGTAAAGTCATAGAAGGCGAAACACTGCGCTTTCCTGTTGTAAGTATACAGGCACGCTTTCCGTTCTCTGATGGATATTATTTTTCACTACGATAGACAGAAAAGGCTGTACTGCTATCGTCCAACAGAAATCTGTGGCGCTCAGCTCACATGGATTTTGAAATTGGATTCGTGTTGCTTCCGCACCCGACCGGGTCATTTACGAAAACTACACGACTGCCAGGAAGCAGATAGCCCACTGAACTGCATTGGCCGGGAATCGAACCCGGGTCAACTGCTTGGAAGGCAGCTATGCTCACCACTATACCACCAATGCACATACCTGCAAAGAAGTATTACCTTTGCTGTCGCAAAAGATTTGGGTTTTTGGCGTGTTTCGATTTTTGACATTTCGGAGTGCCATGGCTTTCAGCAACAGTCAATTGGGGGCTCGTTGGTCTAGGGGTATGATTCTCGCTTAGGGTGCGAGAGGTCCCGGGTTCAAATCCCGGACGAGCCCGGGCAGAGATGCACATGTTCTGTTTTGTTTGCAGGGAGTCGAGCAATCTGGTGCCTGGTTTTGTCTCAACTCTGAAAAATGTGACGCAGTGCCAAACAACTGCACAGATACTAGCGAGGATTCCAATTTACCATTGCTCTCTATGCATTCATGATGTCGAAATTCAATCATTTCTGAAGTGTTAAATTCACGGATGGTGAAACGCTCTGCTTTCATGGTCTAAGTTTGCACGCGTGTGTTACGTATTCTGATACAAATGATTTACCTTTACATTGGCGAGAACGAGCCATACAGTTGAAGTTGATCCATTGCACTAAGGGCACTGCTTCGTGTACGTTGCAAACTCAGATAACCCAATAGTTTGTTTACATTTCGGAATAAATTCAGGATTTTCAGTTCCACAAAGTCATTTGACGATTTAGCCCGACTGGTTATCGGGCCAACAGAGTGTTAAGTCCAAATGTGGAAAACCACAGGTTTATGGTTAAGTTTGCAGGTGAAATCACGCACAAACAAACAGCCAAAAGTAAAATGATGCAGAGAAAAAAAATTCAAGGAATAATATGAGAGTCAGGTACAGTACCAATAGCACGGAATGTAAATTGCAGTGTAAATTGCATTCAATTGGCATATCGGTGTGTTCATCATATCTCCTGACCATGCATGAATGAACACTATTGAGGTAGCTTTCAACTGCAAAGGGTTTCACATTGGTTATATATTTACATAATCAGAAAGAAATACATGTTTTCATAGCATTTCCAAATGTTCTGTGTGTTTAACTACTAACTTGTACGTTACCCTATCGATATTGTTAAAATGAAATAATCAGACTATGTTCACAATATCTTTGTATATTGAACTTTGACCTGCCGCCAGCTGCTTTAGAGTTCCCGTCACATGCGCAAAAAAAAAAAACAATATAATTCAATTTGAAAATTAATCTGTGCTTCCACGAAGATTAACGTCTACCCTTTGGTTTGAATAAAAAATGCACTGAGTGCACTGAGCAACATTAACAGGTCATGTCCTTAGAATTCTGTATCATTCGCATCCTTTAGTTTTATTGTTCCATTTATTGGTGCAAATGTGCTACCAAAAGAAACCCGTTTCTAGCAGGATTACATTACAATTACATTTCCTCACAATATTCAATTAAAAGTATTGCCTAATCACATAGGCATCCACAGGTTTAAATTTTTTTTTGGATATTTTCAATGAAACATTCACCCCATTCATGTATAGAGACATGCGGTTCTGTAGTGAGCTAATTACAGGCACTCTTTAGCCCTTGTGGGACATTATTGCATACACACTGCAATGTGGCATGATCTCCTTTCCCTTCACAAAAAAGAGCCTCTTCTTACAGCTGTAAAGTTAACACACCAATGTTCCTGTTGCTTATGATGTCATAATAAAAACACTGAAAAAATGATTTAATTGACTGATTGTAAATTTGACTGCCTTTACAATGCATTTCTGCCCTGGCATAGTATTTCACAGGTGATTGGAGAGGATTCCCCTTGAAAATTCCATGATGTCAAATTTCAGTCATTTCTTAAATAGTAAAGTCATAGAAGGCGAAACACTGTGCTTTCCTGTTGTAAGTTTACAGGCACGCTTTCCGTTCCCTGATGGATATTATTTTTCACTACGATAGCCAGAAAGGCTGTACTGCTATCGTCCAACAGAAATCTGTGGCGCTCAGCTCATATGGATTTTGAAATTGGATTTGTGTTGCTTCCGCACCCGACTGGGTCATTTACGATAGCGTCACGACTGCCAGGAAGCAGATAGCTTCACTAAACTGCATTGGCGGGGAATCTACCCAGTGTCTCCTGCTTAGAAGGCAGCTATGCTCACCACTATACCACCAATGCACATACCTGCAAAGAAGTATTACCTTTGCTGTCGCAAAAGATTTGGGCTTTTTTTGATTTTTGAAATTTCGGAGGCCCATGGCGGTCCGCCATAGTCAATTGGGGGCTCGTTGGTCTAGGGGTATGATTCTCGCTTCGGGTGCGAGAGGTCCCGGGTTCAAATCCCGGACGAGCCCTAGGATACTTGCATCAGTCCCGTATCGCTTGCAGGCGGTCCAGCATTCCGACGGGTGGTTTTGTCTCAACTCTGAAAAACGTGACGCAGTGCAAGATTTCTTCTATGCCAGCGATGACTTTCTGATCGTGTGCTGCTGTTACATGATTTACGACTATTTGGTCAAAATGGCAGCGGAAGCCTTTCAAACCCTTGCCTCCGTGGAGAGCGGAGAGTAAATGCAGCACCTTGGACCCATGGGCCACGCTCTCTCGCATCGATGAACCTGCCTGTGAGAAATGCATTGGTTTCTGACAGTTATAACGCTTCTAAGTATTTCTTAAGACTTTCGCGGGCATACAAAGTACCATTTCCAAAAGTCCTGTGAGTTTAACCACTAACTTGTACATTACACCTCATTGAAAATGTCAAATTGAAATGAACAGACTATGTTTGCAAACATTTGTATATTTAACTTTGACCTGCTGCTATATGCTTCTGAGCTGCTATCACATGCGCAAAAAAACAATATAATTCAATTTGAAAATGAATTTTTGCTTTCACGACGACTAATGTCTACCCTTTGGTTTGAATGAAAAATGCACTGAGCAGCAGTGCACTGAGCAACACACCAATGTTCCATTTGCTTCTGATGTCATAATAAAAACACTGAAAAAATGATTTGATTGACTGATTGTAAATTTGACTGCCTTTACAATGCATTTCAGCCCTGGCAGAGTATTTCACAGGTGATTGGAGAGGATTCCCTTTGAACATTCCATGATGTCAAATTTCACTCATTTCTTAAATAGTAAAGTCATAGAAGGCGAAACACTGCGCTTTCCTGTTGTAAGTATACAGGCACGCTTTCCGTTCTCTGATGGATATTATTTTTCACTACGATAGACAGAAAAGGCTGTACTGCTATCGTCCAACAGAAATCTGTGGCGCTCAGCTCACATGGATTTTGAAATTGGATTCGTGTTGCTTCCGCACCCGACCGGGTCATTTACGAAACTACACGACTGCCAGGAAGCAGATAGCCCCACTGAACTGCATTGGCCGGGAATCGAACCCGGGTCAACTGCTTGGAAGGCAGCTATGCTCACCACTATACCACCAATGCACATACCTGCAAAGAAGTATTACCTTTGCTGTCGCAAAAGATTTGGGTTTTTGGCGTGTTTCGATTTTTGACATTTCGGAGTGCCATGGCTTTCAGCAACAGTCAATTGGGGCTCGTTGGTCTAGGGGTATGATTCTCGCTTAGGGTGCGAGAGGTCCCGGGTTCAAATCCCGGACGAGCCCGGGCAGAGATGCACATGTTCTGTTTTGTTTGCAGGGAGTCGAGCAATCTGGTGCCTGGTTTTGTCTCAACTCTGAAAAATGTGACGCAGTGCCAAACAACTGCACAGATACTAGCGAGGATTCCAATTTACCATTGCTCTCTATGCATTCATGATGTCGAAATTCAATCATTTCTGAAGTGTTAAATTCACGGATGGTGAAACGCTCTGCTTTCATGGTCTAAGTTTGCACGCGTGTGTTACGTATTCTGATACAAATGATTTACCTTTACATTGGCGAGAACGAGCCATACAGTTGAAGTTGATCCATTGCACTAAGGGCACTGCTTCGTGTACGTTGCAAACTCAGATAACCCAATAGTTTGTTTACATTTCGGAATAAATTCAGGATTTTCAGTTCCACAAAGTCATTTGACGATTTAGCCGACTGGTTATCGGGCCAACAGAGTGTTAAGTCCAAATGTGGAAAACCACAGGTTTATGGTTAAGTTTGCAGGTGAAATCACGCACAAACAAACAGCCAAAAGTAAAATGATGCAGAGAAAAAAATTCAAGGAATAATATGAGAGTCAGGTACAGTACCAATAGCACGGAATGTAAATTGCAGTGTAAATTGCATTCAATTGGCATATCGGTGTGTTCATCATATCTCCTGACCATGCATGAATGAACACTATTGAGGTAGCTTTCAACTGCAAAGGGTTTCACATTGGTTATATATTTACATAATCAGAAAGAAATACATGTTTTCATAGCATTTCCAAATGTTCTGTGTGTTTAACTACTAACTTGTACGTTACCCTATCGATATTGTTAAAATGAAATAATCAGACTATGTTCACAATATCTTTGTATATTGAACTTTGACCTGCCGCCAGCTGCTTTAGAGTTCCCGTCACATGCGCAAAAAAAAAAAAACAATATAATTCAATTTGAAAATTAATCTGTGCTTCCACGAAGATTAACGTCTACCCTTTGGTTTGAATAAAAAATGCACTGAGTGCACTGAGCAACATTAACAGGTCATGTCCTTAGAATTCTGTATCATTCGCATCCTTTAGTTTTATTGTTCCATTTATTGGTGCAAATGTGCTACCAAAAGAAACCCGTTTCTAGCAGGATTACATTACAATTACATTTCCTCACAATATTCAATTAAAAGTATTGCCTAATCACATAGGCATCCACAGGTTTAAATTTTTTTTGGATATTTTCAATGAAACATTCACCCCATTCATGTATAGAGACATGCGGTTCTGTAGTGAGCTAATTACAGGCACTCTTTAGCCCTTGTGGGACATTATTGCATACACACTGCAATGTGGCATGATCTCCTTTCCCTTCACAAAAAAGAGCCTCTTCTTACAGCTGTAAAGTTAACACACCAATGTTCCTGTTGCTTATGATGTCATAATAAAAACACTGAAAAAATGTTTTAATTGACTGATTGTAAATTTGACTGCCTTTACAATGCATTTCTGCCCTGGCATAGTATTTCACAGGTGATTGGAGAGGATTCCCCTTGAAAATTCCATGATGTCAAATTTCAGTCATTTCTTAAATAGTAAAGTCATAGAAGGCGAAACACTGTGCTTTCCTGTTGTAAGTTTACAGGCACGCTTTCCGTTCCCTGATGGATATTATTTTTCACTACGATAGCCAGAAAAGGCTGTACTGCTATCGTCCAACAGAAATCTGTGGCGCTCAGCTCATATGGATTTTGAAATTGGATTTGTGTTGCTTCCGCACCCGACTGGGTCATTTACGATAGCGTCACGACTGCCAGGAAGCAGATAGCTTCACTAAACTGCATTGGCGGGGAATCTACCCAGTGTCTCCTGCTTAGAAGGCAGCTATGCTCACCACTATACCACCAATGCACATACCTGCAAAGAAGTATTACCTTTGCTGTCGCAAAAGATTTGGGCTTTTTTTGATTTTTGAAATTTCGGAGGCCCATGGCGGTCCGCCATAGTCAATTGGGGGCTCGTTGGTCTAGGGGTATGATTCTCGCTTCGGGTGCGAGAGGTCCCGGGTTCAAATCCCGGACGAGCCCTAGGATACTTGCATCAGTCCCGTATCGCTTGCAGGCGGTCCAGCATTCCGACGGGTGGTTTTGTCTCAACTCTGAAAAACGTGACGCAGTGCAAGATTTCTTCTATGCCAGCGATGACTTTCTGATCGTGTGCTGCTGTTACATGATTTACGACTATTTGGTCAAAATGGCAGCGGAAGCCTTTCAAACCCTTGCCTCCGTGGAGAGCGGAGAGTAAATGCAGCACCTTGGACCCATGGGCCACGCTCTCTCGCATCGATGAACCTGCCTGTGAGAAATGCATTGGTTTCTGACAGTTATAACGCTTCTAAGTATTTCTTAAGACTTTCGCGGGCATACAAAGTACCATTTCCAAAAGTCCTGTGAGTTTAACCACTAACTTGTACATTACACCTCATTGAAATGTCAAATTGAAATGAACAGACTATGTTTGCAAACATTTGTATATTTAACTTTGACCTGCTGCTATATGCTTCTGAGCTGCTATCACATGCGCAAAAAAACAATATAATTCAATTTGAAAATGAATTTTTGCTTTCACGACGACTAATGTCTACCCTTTGGTTTGAATGAAAAATGCACTGAGCAGCAGTGCACTGAGCAACACACCAATGTTCCATTTGCTTCTGATGTCATAATAAAAACACTGAAAAAATGATTTGATTGACTGATTGTAAATTTGACTGCCTTTACAATGCATTTCAGCCCTGGCAGAGTATTTCACAGGTGATTGGAGAGGATTCCCTTTGAACATTCCATGATGTCAAATTTCACTCATTTCTTAAATAGTAAAGTCATAGAAGGCGAAACACTGCGCTTTCCTGTTGTAAGTATACAGGCACGCTTTCCGTTCTCTGATGGATATTATTTTTCACTACGATAGACAGAAAAGGCTGTACTGCTATCGTCCAACAGAAATCTGTGGCGCTCAGCTCACATGGATTTTGAAATTGGATTCGTGTTGCTTCCGCACCCGACCGGGTCATTTACGAAAACTACACGACTGCCAGGAAGCAGATAGCCCCACTGAACTGCATTGGCCGGGAATCGAACCCGGGTCAACTGCTTGGAAGGCAGCTATGCTCACCACTATACCACCAATGCACATACCTGCAAAGAAGTATTACCTTTGCTGTCGCAAAAGATTTGGGTTTTTGGCGTGTTTCGATTTTTGACATTTCGGAGTGCCATGGCTTTCAGCAACAGTCAATTGGGGGCTCGTTGGTCTAGGGGTATGATTCTCGCTTAGGGTGCGAGAGGTCCCGGGTTCAAATCCCGGACGAGCCCGGGCAGAGATGCACATGTTCTGTTTTGTTTGCAGGGAGTCGAGCAATCTGGTGCCTGGTTTTGTCTCAACTCTGAAAAATGTGACGCAGTGCCAAACAACTGCACAGATACTAGCGAGGATTCCAATTTACCATTGCTCTCTATGCATTCATGATGTCGAAATTCAATCATTTCTGAAGTGTTAAATTCACGGATGGTGAAACGCTCTGCTTTCATGGTCTAAGTTTGCACGCGTGTGTTACGTATTCTGATACAAATGATTTACCTTTACATTGGCGAGAACGAGCCATACAGTTGAAGTTGATCCATTGCACTAAGGGCACTGCTTCGTGTACGTTGCAAACTCAGATAACCCAATAGTTTGTTTACATTTCGGAATAAATTCAGGATTTTCAGTTCCACAAAGTCATTTGACGATTTAGCCCGACTGGTTATCGGGCCAACAGAGTGTTAAGTCCAAATGTGGAAAACCACAGGTTTATGGTTAAGTTTGCAGGTGAAATCACGCACAAACAAACAGCCAAAAGTAAAATGATGCAGAGAAAAAAAATTCAAGGAATAATATGAGAGTCAGGTACAGTACCAATAGCACGGAATGTAAATTGCAGTGTAAATTGCATTCAATTGGCATATCGGTGTGTTCATCATATCTCCTGACCATGCATGAATGAACACTATTGAGGTAGCTTTCAACTGCAAAGGGTTTCACATTGGTTATATATTTACATAATCAGAAAGAAATACATGTTTTCATAGCATTTCCAAATGTTCTGTGTGTTTAACTACTAACTTGTACGTTACCCTATCGATATTGTTAAAATGAAATAATCAGACTATGTTCACAATATCTTTGTATATTGAACTTTGACCTGCCGCCAGCTGCTTTAGAGTTCCCGTCACATGCGCAAAAAAAAAAAAACAATATAATTCAATTTGAAAATTAATCTGTGCTTCCACGAAGATTAACGTCTACCCTTTGGTTTGAATAAAAAATGCACTGAGTGCACTGAGCAACATTAACAGGTCATGTCCTTAGAATTCTGTATCATTCGCATCCTTTAGTTTTATTGTTCCATTTATTGGTGCAAATGTGCTACCAAAAGAAACCCGTTTCTAGCAGGATTACATTACAATTACATTTCCTCACAATATTCAATTAAAAGTATTGCCTAATCACATAGGCATCCACAGGTTTAAATTTTTTTTTGGATATTTTCAATGAAACATTCACCCCATTCATGTATAGAGACATGCGGTTCTGTAGTGAGCTAATTACAGGCACTCTTTAGCCCTTGTGGGACATTATTGCATACACACTGCAATGTGGCATGATCTCCTTTCCCTTCACAAAAAAGAGCCTCTTCTTACAGCTGTAAAGTTAACACACCAATGTTCCTGTTGCTTATGATGTCATAATAAAAACACTGAAAAAATGATTTAATTGACTGATTGTAAATTTGACTGCCTTTACAATGCATTTCTGCCCTGGCATAGTATTTCACAGGTGATTGGAGAGGATTCCCCTTGAAAATTCCATGATGTCAAATTTCAGTCATTTCTTAAATAGTAAAGTCATAGAAGGCGAAACACTGTGCTTTCCTGTTGTAAGTTTACAGGCACGCTTTCCGTTCCCTGATGGATATTATTTTTCACTACGATAGCCAGAAAAGGCTGTACTGCTATCGTCCAACAGAAATCTGTGGCGCTCAGCTCATATGGATTTTGAAATTGGATTTGTGTTGCTTCCGCACCCGACTGGGTCATTTACGATAGCGTCACGACTGCCAGGAAGCAGATAGCTTCACTAAACTGCATTGGCGGGGAATCTACCCAGTGTCTCCTGCTTAGAAGGCAGCTATGCTCACCACTATACCACCAATGCACATACCTGCAAAGAAGTATTACCTTTGCTGTCGCAAAAGATTTGGGCTTTTTTTGATTTTTGAAATTTCGGAGGCCCATGGCGGTCCGCCATAGTCAATTGGGGGCTCGTTGGTCTAGGGGTATGATTCTCGCTTCGGGTGCGAGAGGTCCCGGGTTCAAATCCCGGACGAGCCCTAGGATACTTGCATCAGTCCCGTATCGCTTGCAGGCGGTCCAGCATTCCGACGGGTGGTTTTGTCTCAACTCTGAAAAACGTGACGCAGTGCAAGATTTCTTCTATGCCAGCGATGACTTTCTGATCGTGTGCTGCTGTTACATGATTTACGACTATTTGGTCAAAATGGCAGCGGAAGCCTTTCAAACCCTTGCCTCCGTGGAGAGCGGAGAGTAAATGCAGCACCTTGGACCCATGGGCCACGCTCTCTCGCATCGATGAACCTGCCTGTGAGAAATGCATTGGTTTCTGACAGTTATAACGCTTCTAAGTATTTCTTAAGACTTTCGCGGGCATACAAAGTACCATTTCCAAAAGTCCTGTGAGTTTAACCACTAACTTGTACATTACACCTCATTGAAAATGTCAAATTGAAATGAACAGACTATGTTTGCAAACATTTGTATATTTAACTTTGACCTGCTGCTATATGCTTCTGAGCTGCTATCACATGCGCAAAAAAACAATATAATTCAATTTGAAAATGAATTTTTGCTTTCACGACGACTAATGTCTACCCTTTGGTTTGAATGAAAAATGCACTGAGCAGCAGTGCACTGAGCAACACACCAATGTTCCATTTGCTTCTGATGTCATAATAAAAACACTGAAAAAATGATTTGATTGACTGATTGTAAATTTGACTGCCTTTACAATGCATTTCAGCCCTGGCAGAGTATTTCACAGGTGATTGGAGAGGATTCCCTTTGAACATTCCATGATGTCAAATTTCACTCATTTCTTAAATAGTAAAGTCATAGAAGGCGAAACACTGCGCTTTCCTGTTGTAAGTATACAGGCACGCTTTCCGTTCTCTGATGGATATTATTTTTCACTACGATAGACAGAAAAGGCTGTACTGCTATCGTCCAACAGAAATCTGTGGCGCTCAGCTCACATGGATTTTGAAATTGGATTCGTGTTGCTTCCGCACCCGACCGGGTCATTTACGAAAACTACACGACTGCCAGGAAGCAGATAGCCCCACTGAACTGCATTGGCCGGGAATCGAACCCGGGTCAACTGCTTGGAAGGCAGCTATGCTCACCACTATACCACCAATGCACATACCTGCAAAGAAGTATTACCTTTGCTGTCGCAAAAGATTTGGGTTTTTGGCGTGTTTCGATTTTTGACATTTCGGAGTGCCATGGCTTTCAGCAACAGTCAATTGGGGGCTCGTTGGTCTAGGGTATGATTCTCGCTTAGGGTGCGAGAGGTCCCGGGTTCAAATCCCGGACGAGCCCGGGCAGAGATGCACATGTTCTGTTTTGTTTGCAGGGAGTCGAGCAATCTGGTGCCTGGTTTTGTCTCAACTCTGAAAAATGTGACGCAGTGCCAAACAACTGCACAGATACTAGCGAGGATTCCAATTTACCATTGCTCTCTATGCATTCATGATGTCGAAATTCAATCATTTCTGAAGTGTTAAATTCACGGATGGTGAAACGCTCTGCTTTCATGGTCTAAGTTTGCACGCGTGTGTTACGTATTCTGATACAAATGATTTACCTTTACATTGGCGAGAACGAGCCATACAGTTGAAGTTGATCCATTGCACTAAGGGCACTGCTTCGTGTACGTTGCAAACTCAGATAACCCAATAGTTTGTTTACATTTCGGAATAAATTCAGGATTTTCAGTTCCACAAAGTCATTTGACGATTTAGCCCGACTGGTTATCGGGCCAACAGAGTGTTAAGTCCAAATGTGGAAAACCACAGGTTTATGGTTAAGTTTGCAGGTGAAATCACGCACAAACAAACAGCCAAAAGTAAAATGATGCAGAGAAAAAAATTCAAGGAATAATATGAGAGTCAGGTACAGTACCAATAGCACGGAATGTAAATTGCAGTGTAAATTGCATTCAATTGGCATATCGGTGTGTTCATCATATCTCCTGACCATGCATGAATGAACACTATTGAGGTAGCTTTCAACTGCAAAGGGTTTCACATTGGTTATATATTTACATAATCAGAAAGAAATACATGTTTTCATAGCATTTCCAAATGTTCTGTGTGTTTAACTACTAACTTGTACGTTACCCTATCGATATTGTTAAAATGAAATAATCAGACTATGTTCACAATATCTTTGTATATTGAACTTTGACCTGCCGCCAGCTGCTTTAGAGTTCCCGTCACATGCGCAAAAAAAAAAAAACAATATAATTCAATTTGAAAATTAATCTGTGCTTCCACGAAGATTAACGTCTACCCTTTGGTTTGAATAAAAAATGCACTGAGTGCACTGAGCAACATTAACAGGTCATGTCCTTAGAATTCTGTATCATTCGCATCCTTTAGTTTTATTGTTCCATTTATTGGTGCAAATGTGCTACCAAAAGAAACCCGTTTCTAGCAGGATTACATTACAATTACATTTCCTCACAATATTCAATTAAAAGTATTGCCTAATCACATAGGCATCCACAGGTTTAAATTTTTTTTTGGATATTTTCAATGAAACATTCACCCCATTCATGTATAGAGACATGCGGTTCTGTAGTGAGCTAATTACAGGCACTCTTTAGCCCTTGTGGGACATTATTGCATACACACTGCAATGTGGCATGATCTCCTTTCCCTTCACAAAAAGAGCCTCTTCTTACAGCTGTAAAGTTAACACACCAATGTTCCTGTTGCTTATGATGTCATAATAAAAACACTGAAAAAATGATTTAATTGACTGATTGTAAATTTGACTGCCTTTACAATGCATTTCTGCCCTGGCATAGTATTTCACAGGTGATTGGAGAGGATTCCCCTTGAAAATTCCATGATGTCAAATTTCAGTCATTTCTTAAATAGTAAAGTCATAGAAGGCGAAACACTGTGCTTTCCTGTTGTAAGTTTACAGGCACGCTTTCCGTTCCCTGATGGATATTATTTTTCACTACGATAGCCAGAAAAGGCTGTACTGCTATCGTCCAACAGAAATCTGTGGCGCTCAGCTCATATGGATTTTGAAATTGGATTTGTGTTGCTTCCGCACCCGACTGGGTCATTTACGATAGCGTCACGACTGCCAGGAAGCAGATAGCTTCACTAAACTGCATTGGCGGGGAATCTACCCAGTGTCTCCTGCTTAGAAGGCAGCTATGCTCACCACTATACCACCAATGCACATACCTGCAAAGAAGTATTACCTTTGCTGTCGCAAAAGATTTGGGCTTTTTTTGATTTTTGAAATTTCGGAGGCCCATGGCGGTCCGCCATAGTCAATTGGGGGCTCGTTGGTCTAGGGGTATGATTCTCGCTTCGGGTGCGAGAGGTCCCGGGTTCAAATCCCGGACGAGCCCTAGGATACTTGCATCAGTCCCGTATCGCTTGCAGGCGGTCCAGCATTCCGACGGGTGGTTTTGTCTCAACTCTGAAAAACGTGACGCAGTGCAAGATTTCTTCTATGCCAGCGATGACTTTCTGATCGTGTGCTGCTGTTACATGATTTACGACTATTTGGTCAAAATGGCAGCGGAAGCCTTTCAAACCCTTGCCTCCGTGGAGAGCGGAGAGTAAATGCAGCACCTTGGACCCATGGGCCACGCTCTCTCGCATCGATGAACCTGCCTGTGAGAAATGCATTGGTTTCTGACAGTTATAACGCTTCTAAGTATTTCTTAAGACTTTCGCGGGCATACAAAGTACCATTTCCAAAAGTCCTGTGAGTTTAACCACTAACTTGTACATTACACCTCATTGAAAATGTCAAATTGAAATGAACAGACTATGTTTGCAAACATTTGTATATTTAACTTTGACCTGCTGCTATATGCTTCTGAGCTGCTATCACATGCGCAAAAAAACAATATAATTCAATTTGAAAATGAATTTTTGCTTTCACGACGACTAATGTCTACCCTTTGGTTTGAATGAAAAATGCACTGAGCAGCAGTGCACTGAGCAACACACCAATGTTCCATTTGCTTCTGATGTCATAATAAAAACACTGAAAAAATGATTTGATTGACTGATTGTAAATTTGACTGCCTTTACAATGCATTTCAGCCCTGGCAGAGTATTTCACAGGTGATTGGAGAGGATTCCCTTTGAACATTCCATGATGTCAAATTTCACTCATTTCTTAAATAGTAAAGTCATAGAAGGCGAAACACTGCGCTTTCCTGTTGTAAGTATACAGGCACGCTTTCCGTTCTCTGATGGATATTATTTTCACTACGATAGACAGAAAAGGCTGTACTGCTATGTCCAACAGAAATCTGTGGCGCTCAGCTCACATGGATTTTGAAATTGGATTCGTGTTGCTTCCGCACCCGACCGGGTCATTTACGAAAACTACACGACTGCCAGGAAGCAGATAGCCCCACTGAACTGCATTGGCCGGAATCGAACCCGGGTCAACTGCTTGGAAGGCAGCTATGCTCACCACTATACCACCAATGCACATACCTGCAAAGAAGTATTACCTTTGCTGTCGCAAAAGATTTGGGTTTTTGGCGTGTTTCGATTTTGACATTTCGGAGTGCCATGGCTTTCAGCAACAGTCAATTGGGGGCTCGTTGGTCTAGGGTATGATTCTCGCTTAGGTGCGAGAGGTCCCGGGTTCAAATCCCGGACGAGCCCGGGCAGAGATGCACATGTTCTGTTTTGTTTGCAGGGAGTCGAGCAATCTGGTGCCTGGTTTTGTCTCAACTCTGAAAAATGTGACGCAGTGCCAAACAACTGCACAGATACTAGCGAGGATTCCAATTTACCATTGCTCTCTATGCATTCATGATGTCGAAATTCAATCATTTCTGAAGTGTTAAATTCACGGATGGTGAAACGCTCTGCTTTCATGGTCTAAGTTTGCACGCGTGTGTTACGTATTCTGATACAAATGATTTACCTTTACATTGGCGAGAACGAGCCATACAGTTGAAGTTGATCCATTGCACTAAGGGCACTGCTTCGTGTACGTTGCAAACTCAGATAACCCAATAGTTTGTTTACATTTCGGAATAAATTCAGGATTTTCAGTTCCACAAAGTCATTTGACGATTTAGCCCGACTGGTTATCGGGCCAACAGAGTGTTAAGTCCAAATGTGGAAAACCACAGGTTTATGGTTAAGTTTGCAGGTGAAATCACGCACAAACAAACAGCCAAAAGTAAAATGATGCAGAGAAAAAAAATTCAAGGAATAATATGAGAGTCAGGTACAGTACCAATAGCACGGAATGTAAATTGCAGTGTAAATTGCATTCAATTGGCATATCGGTGTGTTCATCATATCTCCTGACCATGCATGAATGAACACTATTGAGGTAGCTTTCAACTGCAAAGGGTTTCACATTGGTTATATATTTACATAATCAGAAAGAAATACATGTTTTCATAGCATTTCCAAATGTTCTGTGTGTTTAACTACTAACTTGTACGTTACCCTATCGATATTGTTAAAATGAAATAATCAGACTATGTTCACAATATCTTTGTATATTGAACTTTGACCTGCCGCCAGCTGCTTTAGAGTTCCCGTCACATGCGCAAAAAAAAAAAAAACAATATAATTCAATTTGAAAATTAATCTGTGCTTCCACGAAGATTAACGTCTACCCTTTGGTTTGAATAAAAAATGCACTGAGTGCACTGAGCAACATTAACAGGTCATGTCCTTAGAATTCTGTATCATTCGCATCCTTTAGTTTTATTGTTCCATTTATTGGTGCAAATGTGCTACCAAAAGAAACCCGTTTCTAGCAGGATTACATTACAATTACATTTCCTCACAATATTCAATTAAAAGTATTGCCTAATCACATAGGCATCCACAGGTTTAAATTTTTTTTTGGATATTTTCAATGAAACATTCACCCCATTCATGTATAGAGACATGCGGTTCTGTAGTGAGCTAATTACAGGCACTCTTTAGCCCTTGTGGGACATTATTGCATACACACTGCAATGTGGCATGATCTCCTTTCCCTTCACAAAAAGAGCCTCTTCTTACAGCTGTAAAGTTAACACACCAATGTTCCTGTTGCTTATGATGTCATAATAAAAACACTGAAAAAATGATTTAATTGACTGATTGTAAATTTGACTGCCTTTAATGCATTTCTGCCCTGGCATAGTATTTCTAAGGTGATTGGAGGATTCCCCTTGAAAATTCCATGATGTCAAATTTCAGTCATTTCTTAAATATAAAGTCATAGAAGGAAAACTGTGCTTTCCTGTTGTAAGTTTACAGGCACGCTTTCCGTTCCCTGATGGATATTATTTTTCACTACGATGCAGAAAAGGCTGTCTGCTATCTCCAACAGAAATCTTTGGGGCTCAGCTCCAAAGGATTTTGAAATTGGATTTGTGTTGCTTCCGCACCCGACTGGGTCATTTACGATAAGCGTCGACTGCCAGAAACGATATTCACTAAAACTGCATTGGCGGAATCTACCCAGTGTCTCCTGTTTGAAGGCAGTATGCTCACCACTATACCACCAATGCACATACCTGCAAAAAGTATTCCCTTTTTCGTCGCAAAGATTTGGGTTTTTTTGATTTTGAAATTTCGGAGGCCCTGGTGTCCGCCATAGTCAATTGGGGCTCGTTGGTCTGGGAATATGATTGCCGGTGCGAGAGGTCCGGGTTCAAATCCGGACGACCCCTAGGATACTTGCATCAGTCCCGTATCCAGGCGGTCCAGCATTCAAGGGTGGTTTTTTCCCCAACTCTGAAAGGGGCCGTGAAATTTCTTCTATGCCGCGATGACTTTCTGATCGTGTGCGCCCATGATTTCTACTATTTGGTCAAAATGGCGGGAAGCCTTTCAAACCCTTGCCTCCGTGGGCGGGGAAATGCAGCATTTGGGGACCCATGGCCACGCCTCCGATCGAAGAACCTGCCTGTGAGAAATGCATTGGTTTCTGACAGTTATAACGTTTCTAAGTATTTCTTAAAAACTTTGGGGCATACAAAGTACCATTTCCAAAAGTCCTGTGAGTTTAACCCTAACTTGTACATTACACCTCATTGAAAAAATGTCAAATTGAAATGAAAAAAGACTATTTTTGCAAACATTTGTATTTTTCTTGACCTGGCATCTTGAGCTGCTATCACATGCGCAAAAAACAATAAAATTCAATTTGAAAATAAATTTTTTGCTTTCCACGACTATGTCTCCCTTTGGTTTGAATAAAAAATGCACTGAGCAGCATACTGAAACAACACACCAATGTTCCATTTGCTTCTGATGCCCATAAAAAAAACACTGAAAAATGATTTGATTGACATTGTAAATTTGACTGCCTTTTGTTTCAGCCCCCGGGGGGAGTATTTCACAGGTGATTGGAGGGGGATTCCCTTTGAACATTCCATGATTAAATTTTCACTCATTTCTTAAAAGAAAGTCATAGAAGGCGAAACCTGCGCTTTCCTGTTGTAAATATCGGAGCTTTCCGTTCTCTGATGGATATTATTTTCACTCGATAGACAGAAAAGGCTGTACTGCTATCGTCCAACAGAAATCTGGGCGCTCAGCTCACATGGATTTTGTTGGATTGTGTTGCTTCCACCGACCGGTCATTTACAAAACTACCGACTGCCAGGAAGCAGATAGCCCACGGGAACTGCTTTGGGCCCGGGAATCGAACCCGGGTCAACTGTGAACAACTATGCTCACCACTATACCACCAATGCACATACCTGCAAAGTATTACCTTTGCTGGCAAGATTTGGGTTTTTGGCGGTTTGATTTTTGCCAGTCCCCTGGCTTCGCAACAGTCAATTGGGGGCCGTTGGTCTGGGGTATGATTCTGCTTGGTTCCGAGGTCGGTTCAAATCCCGGCGAGCCCGCGAATGCACATGTTCTGTTTTTTGCGGAGTCGAGCATCTGTTGCCGGTTTTGTCTCAACCAAAAATGTGGCGCAGTGCCAAACAACTACAGATACTAGCGGGGGTTAATTTCCATTCTCTCATGCATTCGATGCGAAATTCAATCATTTCTGAAGTGTTTTCGGTGGGGGAAAGCTCCTTTCATGGTTTTTCGCGTGTGTTACGTATTCTGATACAAATGTTTACCTTTCATTGGCGAAACAGGCCATACAGTTGAAGTTATCCATTCACTAGGGCACTGTTCGGTACATTGCAAACTCAGATAACCCAATAGTTTGTTTACATTTCGGAATAAATTCAGATTTTCAGTTCACAAAGTCATTTGACGATTTAGCCCGACTGGTTTCGGGCCAACAGAGTGTTAAGTCCTGTGAAACCACAGGTTTATGGTTAATTTTTCAGGTGAAATCAGCACAAACAAACAGCCAAAAGTAAAATGATGCAGAAAAAAATTCAAGGAATAATATGAGAGTCAGGTACAGTACCAATAGCCGGAAGTAAATTGCAGTGTAAATTGCATTCAATTGGCATTCGGTGTTTCATCTATCTCCGACCATGCATGAATGAACACTATTGAGGTAGCTTTCAACTGCAAAGGGGTTTTACATTGGTTATATTTTACATAATCAGAAAAAGAAATAAAATGTTTTCATAGCATTTCCAAATGTTCTGTGTGTTTAATACTAACTAGCGTTACCCTATCGATATTGTTAAAATGAAATAATCAGACTATGTTCCTATCTTTGTATATTGAACTTTTTACCTCCAACTGCTTTAAATTCCGTCACATGGAAAAAAAAAACAATATAATTCAATTTGAAAATTAATCTGTGCTTCCCCCGAAGATTCGTCTACCCTTTTTGGGTTTTAATAAAAATGACTGAGTGCTGAGCAACATTAACAGGTCATGTCCTTAAAATTCCCGTATCATTGCATCCTTTAGTTTTATTGTTCCATTTATTGGTGCAAATGTGCTACCAAAAAAAAACCCGTTTCTAGCAGGATTCTTACAATTTTTCCTCCCCAATATTCAATTAAAAGTATTGCCTAATCACATAGGCATCCACAGGTTTTTAAATTTTTTTGGATATTTTTTAATGAAAATTCACCCCATTCATGTGAAGACTGCGGTTCTGTATGAACTAATTACAGGCACTCTTTGTTTGTGGGACATTTTTTGCAACACACTGCAATGTGGCATGATCTCCTTTCCCTTCCAAAAAGAGCCTCTTCTTACAGCTGTAAAGTTAACACCAATTTCCTGTTTTTGATGTCATAATAAAAACACTGAAAAAAATGATTTAATTGACGATTGTAAATTCTGCCTTTTACAACATTTCTGCCTGGGATAGTATTTCGGTGATTGGAGGTTCCCTTTAAAATTCCATGATGTCAATTTCAGTCATTTTTAAATAGTAAAGTCATAGAAGGGAAACACTGTGCTTTCCTGTTGTAAGTTTACAGGCACGCTTTCTTCCCTGATGGATTTATTTTTCACTCGATAGCCAGAAAAAGGGTGTACTGCTATCGTCAACGAAAAACTGTGGCGCTCAGCTATATGGATTTTGAAATTGGATTTGTGTTGCTTCCGACCCGACTGGGTCATTTCTAAAGGCCCCGACGCCGGAAGCAGATAGCTTCACCCCCTGCATTGGGGAATCTACCCAGTGTCTCCTGCAAAGGCAGCTATGCTCACCACATACCACCAATGCACATACCTGCAAAAGATTACCTTTGCTGTCGCAAAAGATTTGGCTTTTTTGATTTTTTAAATTTCGGAGGCCCATGGCGGTCGCCATAAATTTGGGGGGGCCCTTGGTCTAGGGTATGATTCTCGGGCCCGGGGGCGGGGGTCCCGGTTCAAATCCCGGCAGCCCCAGGATCTTGCATCAGTCCCCTATCGCTTGCAGGCGGTCCCGCATTCCGGCGGGTGGTTTTGTCTCAACTCTGAAAACGTGACGCAGTGCAAGATTTCTTCTATGCCAGCGATGACTTTCTGATCGTTGGTGCTGTTACATGATTTCGACTATTTGGTCAAAATGGCAGCGGAAGCCTTTCAAACCCTTGCCTCCGTGGAAAGCGGAGAGTAAATGAGCACCTTGGACCTGGGCCCGCTCTCGTACGATGAATGCCTGGAGAAATGCATTGGTTTCTGACAGTTATAACTTTAAGTATTTCTTAAGACTTTTGGCATACAAAGTTTTTCCAAATTTGTGGTTTAACCTAACTTGTACACCTCATTGAAAATGTCAAATTGAAATGAACAGACTATGTTTCAAACATTTGTATATTTAACTTTGACCTGCTGCTATAGCTTCTGAGCTGCTATCACCGCAAAAAACAATATAATTCAATTTGAAAATAAATTTTTTGCTTTCGCATAATGTCACCCTTTGGTTTGAATGAAAATGCTGAGCGGCAGTACTGGCAACACACCAATGTTCCATTTGCTCGTGTCATAATAAAAACACTAAAAAAATGATTTGATTGACTGATTGTAAATTTGACTGCCTTTACAATGCATTTCACCCCTGGCAGATTTTTTACAGGGATTGGAGAGGATTCCTTTGAAATTCCCATGATGTCAAATTTCACTCATTTCTTAAATAGTAAAGTCATAGAAGGCGAAACACTGCGCTTTCCTGTTGTAAGTATACGGGCCCACCCCTTCTGATGGATATTATTTTTCACTACGTAGACAGAAAGGCTGTACTGTTTCGTCCAACAGAAACTGTGGCGCTCGCTCATGGATTTTGAAATTGGATTCGTGTTCTTCCCACCCGCCGGGTCATTTGTTTCGACTGCCAGAAGCAGATAGCCCCACTGAACTGCATTGGCCCGGGGGAAAAACCGGGTCAACTGTGGAAGGCAGCTATGCTCACCACTATACCCCAATGCCATACCTGCAAAGAGTATTACCTTTTTCAAAAATTTGGGTTTTGCGTGTTTGATTTTGACATTTGGAGTGCCGGCTTTAGCAACAGTCAATTGGGGCCTTGGTCTGGGGGTATGATTTCGCTTAGTGCGGGGGTGGGTTAAATCCCGGGCAGGCCCCGGGGAGAGATGCCTGTTCTGTTTGTTTGCAGGAGTCGAGCAATCTGGGGGCCGGTTTTTTCTCAACTCTGAAAAGTGCGAGTGTAAACAACTGCCAGATACTAGCGAGGATTCCAATTTCCATTGCTCCTAGCATTCATGATGTCAAATTCAATCATTTCTGAGTGTTTTCACGGATGGTGAAACGCTCTGCTTTCATGGTCTGTTTGCATGTTTAGTATTCGAAAAACAATGATTTACCTTTACATTGTTGACAGCCATACAGTTGAAAATTGATCCATTGCACTAAGGGCACTGCTTCGTAGCGTTGCAAACTCAGATAACCCAATAGTTTGTTTACATTTCGAATAAATTCAGGATTTTCAGTTCCACAAAGTCTTTAGATTTGCCCGACTGGTTTCGGGCCAACAGTGTTAAGTCCAAATGTGAAACCGGTTTATGTTAATTTTTCAGGTGAAATCAGCACAAACAAACAGCCAAAAGTAAAAGATGCAGAGAAAAAAAATTCAAGGAATAAATAGAGAGTCAGGTACATAAAGACGGGAATGTAAATTGCAGTGTAAATTGCATTCAATTGGCATATCGGTGTGTTCATCATTCCTGACCATGCATGAATGAACACTATTGAGGTAGCTTTCAACTGCAAAGGGTTTCATTGGTTATATATTTACATAATCAGAAAAAAATACATGTTTTCCTAGCATTTCCAAATGTTCTGTGTGTTTAACTACTAAAATGCGTTACCCTATCGATATTGTTAAAAAGAAATAATCAGACTATTTCACAATATCTTTGATATTGAACTTTGACCTGCCGCCAGCTGCTTTAGAGTTCCGTCATGGCAAAAAAAAAAAACAATATAATTCAATTTGAAAATTAATCTGTGTTCCCGAAGATTAAGTCTACCCTTTGGGGTTTTAATAAAATCACTGAGTGCATGAGCAACATTAACGGTCATGTCTGAATTCTGTATCATTCGATCCTTTGTTTATTGTTCCATTTATTGGTGCAAATGTGCTACCAAAAAAAACCCGTTTCTAGCAGGATTACATTACAATTACATTTCCTCACAATATTCAATTAAAAGTATTGCCTAATCACATAAAATCCACAGGTTTAAATTTTTTTTGGATATTTTCATGAAAATTCCCCCTTTTAAGCAGGGGTTTTGTAGTGAGAATTCAGGCA
>NW_026986407.1:0-30702 GCF_018555375.3 Anguilla rostrata
TGGGTGAGTCTTGCCTGAAAGAGTCTTTGTTTTTGAAGAAATGGACATATTTTATATATTGATCAACAGCACCGATGAACTGTACTGGGAATGAACAGTTAAGTTGTAATGAAAACAGTTAAATGAAGAGGAGAGAGGGCATGGACCAAAATCACTAGGCAGATAAAGAAAAAGAACACACAAAGAACTTGTGATGCATACCCACAATTTTCAAATGAAATGAATTAGGTACTAGGATAATTAAGTTAACCGTTAACAGCATCGCCGTTCCTCCTGCTTGTCCAGCTCCCAGTTCACTCCCATTCATTTTCAGGACCTTTCTGAAAGTAATCTTTTAAAAAAATAAACTAACAACGAGGGATAATAGATCAATAAAAGAGAGTACTAATGTCGAAAGATCCCTGTTCCTGTAGGAATAGGTCACCGGTGAGAACTGGATACAGACTGTCTGATTGATATGGTAAAACATTGACCTGCATAGTAAAATGTGTCAGGCCTGTCACACATTGCAGCCTTCATCCATCTCCATTTACCTGCTATGAACTTTAGTGAAATCCATACATTTACCCCACTGTCTTTCATGCACTGACCTTTTGTTGAAGGCAAGTTTTAATCCTTCATCACACACCGGTTTGTGCTGCAGGATTGTGGTGTTTCTGAAAGGATTGTGAATAAAATTCTATTCTGCTGGTAGCACTGTCGCCTCACAGCAAGAAGGTCCTGGGTTTGAATCCCGGCCTGGGCCTTTCTGTGTGAAGTTTTCATGTTCTCCCGTGTTCATGTGGGTTTCCTCCGTGTACTCCGAGTGTGTGTGAATGGTGAGTGAATGTTGTATGTGCCTTGTGATAGTTTGGCGACCTGTCCAGGGTGTATTCATGCCTCTCGCCTTGTGACCCGGACCAGGATAAGCGGGTATAGATAATGGATGGATGGACTTCCACAAACGAGAACGAGAGTCATGCAGCGACTGATTCCAACTTCAGACTCTTGTTCACTGACTTCAGTTCCTAGTGAATGAGTGAGTCATGCAGTGACTGATTCCAACTTCAGACTCTAGTTCCTAGTGAAAGTAATTTCACCTACTGTGCTTTGGATGTGAATTCCTGCATGAACCTGGCACAGGCCTATGTTATTATGCGATTCGCAGGACTTTCTGAAACATTTAGCCGATTTAAAAATGAATAGCCAATATGGGCATGTTTCTGTGCAATTCACTCAATTAGCATTTAGGGGTTAGCTCACAAATAATTGGCACGAGGTTGACGACTGAATAATTAGCAATAAGCTGATGACAACAATATAATCGATAGGCTAATTCTTTTTTAACACATTAACTCGCAGTGTGGGACAATTTCTTATGAATTTTTAGCTTTATCCATGCAGATGTTATTTAGTGGATCAAACAAGTTGTAAAACAGCTAGCCAAAATCTTGATTTTACATTTTAGTTAGTCTAATTCACCATTTGGCTGTTCTGAGCCATAGGAAGCTTCAAAACACTCGGCCAGGACAGCCTAGAGATAAGACAGAGGACAAATTTGGGGGTAGCCATTGGAGGTGTGAATGTGTGTGTCTGTGTGTGAGTGTGGGTCTGCATGTGAGTATGTGTGTGTGTCTGTGTGTGAGTGTGGGTCTGTATGTGTGTGTGTGTGTCTATGAGTGAGTGTGGGTCTGCATGTGTGTGTGTGTGTCTGTATGTGTGTGTGTCTGTGAGTGAGTGTGGGTCTGCATGTGTGTGTGTGTGTCTGTGTGTGAGTGTGGGTCTGTATGTGTGTGTTTGGTGTGTGTGTGTCTGTGTGTGTGTGTGTGTGTGTGTGTGAGTGTGGGTCTGCATGTGTGTGTGTGTGTCTGTGTGTGAGTGTGGGTCTGCATGTGTGTGTGTGTGTGTGTGTGTGTGTGAGTGTGGGTCTGTATGTGTGTGTGTGTGTGTCTGTGTGTGAGTGTGGGTCTGTATGTGTGTGTGTGGTGTGTGTGTGTGTGTGGGTCTGCATGTGTGTGTGTGTGTCTGTGTGTGTGTGAGTGTGGGTCTGCATGTGTGTGTGTGTCTGTGTGTGTGGGTCTGCGTGTGTGTGAGTGTGGGTCTGTGTGTGTGTGTGGGTCTGCATGTGTGTGTGTGTGTGTGTGTGTGTGTGAGTGTGGGTCTGCATGTGTATGTGTGTCTGTTTGTGTGTGTGTGTGGGTCTGTATGCGTGTGTGCGTGTGTGTGTGTGAGTGAGTGTGGGTCTGTATGTGTGTGTGTGTGTGTGTGTGTGTGTGAGTGTGGGTCTGCATGTGTGTGTGTGTGTGAGTGTGGGTCTGTATATGTGTGTGTGCGTGTGTGTGTGTGTGTGTGTGTGTGAGTATGTGTGTGTGTGTGTCTGTGTGTGAGTGTGGGTCTGTGTGTGTGTGTGTGTGTGTGTGTGTGAGTGTGGGTCTGCATGTGTGTGTGTGTGTGTGTGTGTGTATGTCAGAGGGGGTGTCCATTCCCCTCATCCCCTCCCCTCCCACTAGATAAAATATGTGGCTTTCTTGTAGTTAGCATTCTAGCATCTAGGTCTGGTGTCTACATGTCATCTCTGGTTTTTTTAAATATTCTGCTGCCTTTTTGTTTTTAAATTTTGGTCTTGGCACATCCTTAGATTACTTTGGGACAAACACACTGTGGTTTGGTATCTTCTTTCAATCATTCCTCGTGTGAGTGTCCATGTCTATAACCTTTGTTAATTGTTTTAAGGTAGTTCAACCTTGTCTTTAGATTTGACATTTTTGCTAATAATTACCAAATTAAATCAAATAAATATATTTTACATGTTGGATAAGTGAGGCGTTTTAGCTGTTGACGCACTGTGTTTGGTATTTAGAGTGCCGGATGCCAGACCAAGGTGTTAATGGTTAAAACTGCTGGGTTCAGAAAATTAAAAATAGTTCAGATAATCCTCACCTTGCTGAAAGGTTTTACACTCTTCATCTTAGTCAGTGCCTATCCTGATTTTATGACCTGTAATTCTACTGAATGCCGTGCCTTGCATAACTGCAGCGGGATTGTTGATCTTACTTGCCTTGGCTATATTTGGAACTGTGTTGACTAACTGCATTGTGTCAGTTTCCTGCATCATACACTGTTCATCAAGCTAGCTGCACCAATGTCAAAACAATGTTGACCTCTCGAATTATCCACAAAGTTGTGATGAGTTCTTAAAGCCTAACATATTATGTTTGAATAAAGGAAATGACTGCGGTTTCTTTTCTTGAGTTGAGACTGAACCTAGTTTACATCTCTGCCTCAGTGTTGCCAGATGCCTGAATCAGTTACTCCTAAAAAAGTCCTCAAAATCTTCAATCAACTCCCATTCAAATTCCTGACAAATGTTCCCCCATATCTCATTTAAAATCCCCCTATCTGTCATTGACTTCCATACATCTTTACTGTGAAACTTCCTCCATGAATGTTCAAATCCCCTACATACATTTAGGGGAAAGTCTGGCAACCCCACTCTGCGATGTGTGATCTTCTTTGTGAAATAATATACTGATGGCCTCTTTTGTTCATGGTTTTTTACATCATTCAAACAAGAGAGTTGGCTACCCATAGCTTATAGCGTTTCTCAGATGTAAGTGGGCTGACCAGCTAGTTTAAGGCAATTTCTTTTAATTCTGTAGGTCTATTTATTACTCAGGCAAGTTTGTTATTGCAAAACAAAGACTTTAGGGGTTGGAGGACATGTAGAGCTGCGGTGACTAGTCTGAAACTCGTTCCAGTTCAGGACCCAGACCCGGACCCGAATCAGAATGTCCAGTTCGGTCCGGTCCTCAACGACAGGTCCAGTTCCTTCCCAGATTAGGTCCCCACCGCTTTAAATTTCAAATAATCCCTCTCCGAACTATGTCATTCTGAGGAAAAATTCCAGTACAAAATTTCACTTTTTTCAATTGGCCTCCATTGGATTACATAGAAGGTTTGAAGTGTGATTATTCAAAAATGCTGCAGTAAAATTTCACAGAAATGGGGTAGAACGTACATAAGGATCCCTTCTGTCATAAACAAGTGTCAACAGTTTGAGACCTTTTAATTCTAAATCCAAAAATTATTATTTTTTTATATTAGCCTGTATTGGGCTACTTGGAAGGTTAGAAGTAGGATTATTCAAACGCACCTATTTAAGATGGACCAGAAATTTTGGATCAGGAGTCAACTTCAGGATGGTAGTGTTACCAATAGCATACCAGGCTACTTAGCTAGAGAGCTGTAAAATGCATTAAGAGCTTTTTTTCCCCCAAGCTCTTACTATTGTAACTGATTATAACTATAGCTGAAAAAATTTATGCTCCATCAAAGTAATTATCCTCTAATTCAAAAATGCATTTCTTATGATTATGTGACTGATTGATTTGCCCATGAATCTGAACAGGAGCACCTGAAGAATGCCCACCAAACAGGAAAATGTTGCATGGAGTACAACACACACCTGAAGCCCCAACTTTCATTCTAGAGCATGTTAATCCCTGTGAACCTTTTATCTTTGGATTCCAACAGTATGTGGAGTGTGAAATATGTGAGTAGAGAAAAGATTCAGGTCCCTCACTGTAGGCTTACCTGCTATAAACACTCATTCATGGTGATGACAATTTAGTTTCTTAGTGTTAAAAGACAAGGTGTGTTGTTGGCTGCATGGGTGTTGCAGTATGTCTTCACTGCTTTTTTTATGTTAATTAATTATTAATTTATTAATTATTTTTCAATTGGCCCACCAACTCCCTCACTTGATGGAGGACAAGTTTATTTATACAGTTACAATGTTTACATATAGTGGTGAAGTCACTTAGATTTTTAAGTGAGGCAGTTATTTTTTTCAATTGATATGTGTTCAGTGAGAAAGTTTTGCCATTGTGTGATACTTAATGAATTCCTAGATTTTCAATTTAGGAGGATAGTTTTCTTGGTGATCGTTAAGATAATCAATATGGGTTTTATGTATTGAGATGGTGTGTTGATTGTAGACAGATTTGTGTTATGCTAATGCTAACTAATGGTTTGCATCTTGCAGTGTAGCTTCTGTCATTCTGTTTGTGAAGTCTGCTGCAGACAGGAGGTACTGACACATCCATACCTGTATTATGTAGAGTGTTTCTGATTTGTTGGACAGGTGTTTGGGGGTTTTTCTTCATTACGGTGAGAAAACTTTGGTCATCAACTGAGGAGGTCTTTTTTGGCCTACCAAGCCATTTGCAATTATCGAGCTCACCAGTGCTAATTTTTTTTCTTTATGATGTTCCAAACAGTTGATTTTGGTGAGCCTAAGGGTGGCCTATGTCTCCAACAGTTTTTATTCTTATTGATCAGTCTCATAACAGCTTCCTTGATTTTCATAGGCACAACTCTACATTTTTTACATTACATTACAGGCATTTAGCAGACGCTCTTATCCAGAGCGACGTACAACAAGTGCATTGGTTCATGATGTAGAGGTGCAAAAGAAACACTAGAGTGAAGTAAGGATCGTAGTGCCAGAAGTGACCACGTCGATCAGGACTCCAACCCTGTAGAGTAAGCTGTTCAGCAAGAATCCTACCAAGTACAAAACTAGCACTGGAATCACATCTAATCACACCTAATCAGACAAAAACAATCCTGCCAGATACACTAACAATCATATTATCCTAACTAGGTACAGTGAGCTAAACTATAGGCTAGGGAGGGGTGCAGCCTGAAGAGATGAGTCTTCAGTCTGCGTTTGAAGGTGGTGAGATTCTCTGCTGTTCTGACCGCCACGGGGAGGTCATTCCACCAGCGAGGGGCCAGGACAGACAGCAGACGGGAGCGGGAAGTACAGACTCGAAGAGGGGGAGGTGCCAAGCGTCCAGAGGTGGCAGAACGGAGAGGTCTGGCTCGTGTGTAGGGTCTGATGATCCTCTGGATGTACCCTGGTGCTGACCCCTTAGCTGCCTGGTATGCAAGCACCAAGGTCTTAAATTTGATGCGAGCCATAACAGGCAGCCAGTGGAGGTCAGTGAGCAGGGGGGTGACATGGGAATGTCTGGGGAGGTTGTAGACCAGACGTGCTGCAGCATTCTGGATGAGCTGCAGGGGTCTGATGGCGGATGCTGGCAGACCAGCCAGTAGTGAGTTGCAGTAGTCCAGGCGGGACAGGACCATCGCTTGAACCAGGAGCTGGGTTGCGTAGGTGGTGAGGAAGGGGCGGATTCTCCGGATGTTGTACAGGAAGAACCTGCACGTTCGACTCACCGCCGTGATGTTCCGGGAGAGGGACAGTCTGTTGTCCATCACCACTCCAATGTTTTTTGCGGTGGGTGATGATGACACCACAGTGTCCCCTAGGGAAATAGAAAAGTCAAGAAGGTTAGAGGATGGAGCAGGGATGAAGATCATCTCCGTCTTACCTGGGTTCAGCTTAAGATGGTGGTTATCCATCCAGCTCTGGATGTCCCTCAGGCAAGCAGAGATGCGAGCAGAGACCTGAGTGTCAGAGGGCGGGAAGGAGAGAAAGAGTTGGGTGTCATCGGTATAACAATGATAGGACAACCCATGGGCAGAGATTACAGGACCAAGAGATTGGGTGTACAGGGAGAATAGGAGGGGACCAAGGACAGAGCCCTGGGGAACTCCTGTGGCAAGGGGGCGAGGTGCTGATACTGCACCAGCCCAGGCGACTTGGAAGGAGCGACTGGAGAGGTAGGACTCAATCCAGTCTAGTGCTGTGCCACAGATCCCCATAGCTGCCAGGGAGGACAGGAGGATGGGGTGGTTGACGGTGTCAAAGGCAGCAGAAAGGTCTAGGAGGATCAGGACAGATGAATGGGACTCTAGTCCTTATGTTGACAAACGTCAAACAAACGATACAGAATAATGAATCTAAGTCACTAATATCCTGTCCTGTACCCTTTGGGTCTTATATATGGGAGATGGATATCACCCAATAAGTGAGGAGATATGTGATGTCATGTTGAAGGTCTCAAAGGGGGAATTTAATGTCCTTGTTGCAGAACAAACAAGGGGTTTAGTTGGGCTGTGGAGAACTGTCCATTCCCTTGGTTAGGATCAACGGACATTATTGTGCGCAGGAAAACAAATGGTACCTTGGTAGTGCAATCCGTGAGAGGAACAGGGCTGCTGTGTGTGTGTGTGTGTGTGTACCTCTGAAAGCCTTTCTAATACTTTAATCCTTTTCCTATATTTACGGTATGCTTTACTGGACAGTCAATGGTGCAGTAGTGCAGTCCAAAAGTGCAAACCTCATTAGGGTTCATGTTGTAGTGTTTCTACATCTTCATGAGTCTTACAGTTCTTTTTAAGTAAGTACACTTGGTATAATGGAAGACTGGATTTTTGATGTGTTAATAACAGTTTACATTAGATTTATTTGGCAGACACTTTTATCCAAAGCTACGTACAATTAGTGCATACCAAAGATCATTGAAACAACTACAAAACACACGTCCAATAAGGTACAGTACTCATCATGTAACAGTTATTCATAGCCATGAACAGAGTAAGTTCAGTCCACGCAGTAAGCATAGGCTAGGTCAGAAAGTAATGTTACGTCAAACTAGGAGGCAGGATAACAAGCTGTGACATCAAGATAATGATACAAATGCAATATGAGTACTGGTTGGAGGTGCATGGGTAACATGAGAGTGTTGCAGGAATAAGGTAGAAGGGTACAATGATACGTGATCCTAGTTGGGAGTACCATGCAGAGTAGTGATATTTAGTCCAGGTACAGACTGAAGAGATGCATCTTCAGACTACAGCGGAAGATGGGCAATGACTGAGTGGTTTGTAGGGAACAGGGAGTTTGTTCCACCACTGGGGAGCTAGGGGGGAGAAGCTTTGTGCTAGGGACGAGTGAGAACCATTCACCCGGATGGCAGAGAGTGCAAGTCGCCCTGCTGTAAAAGAGTGGAGTGGTCGAGCTGGCTTGTAGGACTGAATCATGTCCTGTAGGTAGGCGGGGGCTGTCCTTTTGGCTGCAGTGTAGGTGTGGTAAGGACTTGAACCTGATCCTGGTGATGATTGGTAGCCAGTGAAGTGACCTCAGCAGGGCAGCCACATTCTGAATCATCTGTAGTGGCTGTATGGCACAAGCTGGCAGGCTTGCAAGGAAGGAGTTGCAGGAGTCAAGACGGGAGGTCACTATACTCTGGACAAGCAGCTGGGTGGAATGCGTGGTCAGGTATGGTCGAATCCTACTGATGTTGTACAGGAGGAATCTGCAGGCCTTGATGTGATCCTTGAGGTCCACCTGGTCATCCAGGACCACCCCCAGGCTTGCTGCAGAGTCAGTCACTGTAATGCCATAGACAGTGATTGAGAGCTCCTGTAGTAAGGATGTCTTGTAGGGGATGAACAGAAGTTCAGTCTTGTTGTCTCTGATTGACCAGTATAGTCAAGGGAGGGATAGAGAAGAAGATTTATGTATCATCAGCATAACAGTGATAAGAGAAGCCATGTAAATTAATAACTAAACCAAGAGATTTTGTGTGAATGGAAAACAGCAGAGGCTCCAGTACAGATCCCTGTTGGACTACTGTAGCAAGGGGATGAGGAGCAGAGGCAGACCTCATCCAGGTGACCTGGTATGACCTGGGGCAGTCCCAGAACTGCCCATCTCAGCCATGGTGGAGAGGGGTAGTTGACCATGTCGATTGCTGCAGACAGTTCTAGGAGGATCAGGACAGAGGAGAGGCGTGAGGAGGGCAGTCCCTGTTGAGTGCCCATATCGAAAGCCAGACTGGTGAGGACCAAACAGGTTAACCGACAATTATTACATGAAAGAGGACAAAGTTATTACAAGAACTGTTTTTATTATATTCACTATTATATTATTATATTATATTATATGTGGCTCTGATTTGATTGCTTTTTACCTTAAATAAGATATGGCCCTGCATTCAAATCTGAAATTGATCTGTATTTGCCAGCAAAAAAGCTAAAATTCTCTTTTTTGCATGAGGGTGCTGCCATCTTGGATCAAGCTAGTTTGTGACATCATTGGCATTAGTCTCGGCTGCTCAGTTTTTACTGCTAGATGGCTGACTTTCAGTGAGCTCAGCGACGAATCAGGTGAAAGAAACAAAACAAAAAATGCATAGAAAGTCCTTTTGTATTGCCCCAGGGTGCTCAAATGAGTATTACTACACAATACCTATCATTTTCATGAACTGCCTCTGACGAGATTGCAGCCCCTGAGTTGCAGGCTGCTCAGAAATAGTCCACCTGTGGGACGGGTCTGTGGTGATCATTTGTTCTTCAGACCACAAACCGACTGAAGCCAGATGCTGTGGTTGGGCAGGAGGGTAAAATTAGCAATTGACTTATCTACAGTATGTCAGATATCAAGTGTTTAAATTATGGCCTCAGAGAGAGAAAGAGTGGATGCAATATTGGCTTGAAGAATGCTGCTTACCCTCCCCTCCCCTTCCTTAAAGGAAACGTCCTTTACGCCACTCTGATACCCTAATCTAGGCTGGCGATCTATGGGTCCCACCTCCTGCAGAGTTTGTCTCAGGAGAGACAAACCAGAAAACAAATCTATTTACAAGGCCAGAGGCCAAGTGTGGCTACAGAATGAACAAAAATCTAGTTCTGTTTGATCTTAAGTTTAAATGCAATCTGCGACATTTTATTGAAAGCGTTGACTGAAAACGTTATGTTTATGTTAGAAGCACAAGTAAACTTCCATGCTTTTTATTGGTATTCAGTAGCTTAACTGAATTACCTCCTAATATATTCATGTTTGGTCTTGTTAGAAAGGGACTACATTCCTGAATATTTTGGTAATAATATGGTTCTTAGCCATACTTTAAACAACATAAGGTCACTTTCATTAAAAAGTACACTGTCAGCTTTTAGATAGGCCAGTCCTTGTCATAAATAAGTCTGCCTCCCTTTCTACATCTGAACATGGCATTGCCCAATCAGTGCAAACATGCTCAAGCCATGCTGCGTTAAGTATTTATGATGGCCTCAGAAAAAGTTGTGTTGTGTTGCAGTTTGTCTTTATTTTGGTGGTGGTTTATTGGTTGTGTGTTTTAGTTCATTTCTTTTGTTCCCGTGGCACTGGTAGAGGGGAATACTTTGATCTCATAAAAAACACGTTTTCAACGTACAAAAATGCCAAGTTACTCAAAAGTATTGATATCAAAATGACGCCAAGTTACGGTACTACAAACAATATAGGCTATCTTGCCTCATCGAAATTACATAATATGTATTTCAAAGAAATGCGCCCCAATATTTCCTCAATTCTTTCAAGTCACTTGGCCCTGTGTGTTTAAACATGCACTACATGGACAGCCCAAACATGGTGTGGATGGCTCTCTCACAGTCAAGATTGATTGAATAGGCATGTACATGTCCAATTTGTATTGGTATGTATGTATTTCGCCACCCAGCCTTTCTGTTGCATGAATGATAGTATGTTTCTTGGTATAAGTGTGTGTTCGTAAATCTGAATGTAACATGCTGCGAGGGAATTGTCCCCATGGGGATAAAGAAGTTCTATGTATGAATGTACAATATGTATTTTACATGCAGTATTTATTGTACGTAGCAAATATACAATAACTTGTACATATACTCAAATTCAGTTCAGAAGCAAGTATAAACATGTTTTCTGGAGAAATATGCTTCCTGTAGTTACTCAGCAGCAGTTTTGTACATGAATTTCAATGTGTTCCCTGAGTCAATTCGAAATATTTGACTCTTTGATCTGACACAAAGTTTGCATGACATTATAAAATGATAAGATTACAAAACACAGGGCCAAGTGACTTGAAAGAATTGAGGAAATATTGGGTAGCATTGCTTTGAAATACATCTTATGTAATTTCGGTGAGGCAAGATAGCCTATATTGTTTGTAGTACCGTAACTTGGCTTCATTTTGATATCAATACTTTTGAGTAACTTGGCATTTTTGTACGTTGAAAACATGTTTTTTATGAGATATCATTTCTTTTTGCAAAGCGTTTTATTATGAGAGTGAGAAATGCGAAGTGACCCTGTAAGAAACGGTTGTGGATTATGGCTATCTTTGTGTGAATTTGTACAGTCTGATGAGTGTGTACTGTTTAGCAGTTTCGGTTTGCTATATATGTAAAACAGTGGCTGTGACAAAGGGTGCGGTGGCGTAAGTGTAAACGCAACAGAAACGCAGGTGAAATATGGCAGTGTATGTACTCACGGATTTGACGGCCATCCAACGAGCCTTGATTGAGAAAAGAATCAGCAAGCCCGTAGAATTAGAGCTGCCTATGTCGCAACTTGTGTACCCTGCTGTCCTGCTCCGTTGTCTGTTATTTCGTGGAGATGCACTTTTAGTGTTTGTAAGGTTTATAAGCATTTTGATACGCTTATCTGCAGGTGGGAATCCTGTTTGCTGTTTTGCTAAGCTAGAACCGGAAAACTTGATAGTGGAGAATAGGAGCAGACGCATATGTCCCAGTAGGCTTTGCATATGAGAAAATAACAACAGTGTGAGAGAAATTAGGATGAAATGATGAAATTGCGTAGTTGAAACAATATGTTTTTAGCAGAATGGGCATGTAGGTGAAGGTTGACATGATCACAGACTATAGTGCGGAGTAAATAAAGTGACCATGAGCGAGCTTAGTTTCCTTATGGAACGGTATATATAACAGTCGGTATAAGTAACGTATGAAATCTATTGCACTAATGTGCTTTTCTCATGTTCAGTACTAGTGGTTACACTTATGAGTGAGTCATGATTTTAAATGTAATGTTTTAATGGGGAGTTGCAGAACGTACATACGTAGTAATTGTTTGTATGTGGCTAGATAGAGAACAGGGCGAGGTAACATGAATGTAGAAACGTGGCATTTGCTGATAAGAAGGTTTTGTATGGTAGCCAAGTGAAGAAATATAGTTAGTAGAAATGGCACAGTGGTGAACTGGTGTAACTTTTTAATAAAAGGAATACATTTGCCGTCATGAAATGCATATGGGTGGCCATGAGTGAGTTTTGGTTAAGCAAATATAAAAGCATAAGAAAACGTTAGTGAAAAATAGGAAATTATTTGCCTGAGGGCGAGGCGAGATTCAAATCTTCAACCGGAGGTTTACCAGTCTGTGACTTTGTTAGTGCAGCACCATGACATAGCTATGCAATGCGTGAAATATCATTCGCAAACCTGTCCGTGGTTTTAAAGAAGAACACAGGCCTTGCAATATCGTAGCCGGTTAATAACTGAACGTGCAGACGGTACGTCATAATGCAGTGTATACGTTCGGTGAACAGCGGGTAGAAATGGTGCAAAAGCAATAAGTGAGAAGTAGTGGACAACTATTAGTGAGGGTAAAAGCAGGTTAAAGAAACGTGTCCCTAGCTGGGCTTGAACCTACGACCCCATGTAACCTTACCCACTAGGCCACAGGCAGATTAGCTGTTTAAACTGGAAATGTGTCAGAGTAAAAAGGTATGGGTATTTTGCGTGTGTATGCGCGTTTTTGATTGGGTTGTGAGGGTGAGGATTTGGCTGATGTCGGTAAAATGTCCAATTGGGAGACATGTTGTTAGTGGGACAGGCGGCAGGAAAAATAAGAATGAGAAGAAGAAGAAGAAGAACGAGAAAACGCAAAATCTCCTTAGTTTGGGGCTTTATTGTGTGGACATGTGAAGTTGTTTATGAAATCTGTCTGTTGAAATGGGGTCAGAATGTACAGAATTTAATGTTTTTAAGGGCTGAGTGTCTGGGGCTGTTGTGGTTATTTCTGTGGGGAACCCTGAAAAGTGCCAAACTCTCGGTGCTGTATAGGTATGGGGGCATGCCCCCGCCAAGGCGTAACTTGGCGGGATGGCATACCTGCCATCCCAATTTAGCATCTTGTTTGATGTCTTCTGTTTTGTTTTGTAGCTTAGAAGTAGACCTGATACAGAGTTTGTTTTGGTTTGTCAGTTGATTCCACCAGGTTACTGTTGACTGACCTATCAATGATAGAATTCATAATTTTCATTTTCAATAATACTTGTTAAATTAAATCACGTAAAATATATTTTATATGTAGGTTAAGTGAGGGGTTTTAGCACGCAATACCACTTGTGTTCAGTATTCAGAGAGCTGAACATTTTAACAAGGGCATTGACTGAAGCACTGGATTCAGAAAATAAACATATTTTTACTTAATTGTTGCTTGCCCGACAGTGCCTCCTGGAGTTTTAAATACACTGCTGTCTGAGCTTTAATCTCAATATAAACTGCCGCTGGGTCCGTACAGCCTGCTCACTACTTATTCCTGTATTTTAATGTATAAACACAATGTGCAGATGTTCCCCTGTCATACAGTACTGCACTGCTGCCCTGCTCTCCCTGGGAGTATCGGGGCTCCCCCACTCCCTGCCCACTGATCCCTTAGCAGTGTGCAGGATCAGGGGGTCCTGAGACGGCCTCAGCACAGGGGCTCAGCTGATCCCTTAGCAGTGTGCAGGATCAGGGGATCCTAACTAGCTCGCTGGTAGCTGTCGGCTGCCTAGCATGAGGAACCGACAACACACAAATCAGATTTGTGTAGGTCAATAACCGTCTCTTCTTAGTTGAAAGCTCTTTGGTTTTTCCCATGGTCATAGATGACAAAGGCATTTTGTGTGTGTGCAACCTCATATTTATATGCCAGTGATACAAGGAATGGTGAAAGGCAGCTATACAGTTTCTGGGGGCTGAGATCAAATAAAATAAAAAATTTATTCAGATACCACGTCAGATGTTTAGTTTTATTTTAAATATTCTTTAGGGGTACCAATACCCCTATGCTTTTGAGAAAACTGCTATTACTCAGAAGTTTTTTTAAAAGAATATTTTTTAAATTATACTGAAAGTAAGTAGTTTCTCCAAATGTTTGAGCAGACAATTTGCATCATTGGGTATATTGTTTGTCTTGCACAATAATATTTGCTAATTTTCGTGAAGAGGGGCAGTAATTCCTGAGTTGAATGTATAAACTCTTCTTTGCAGACTGAACAGCTGTGACCTCCCAGAGAAGTCCTGTAATATCGTGGCCTCAGCTCTCCAGTCATCAAACTCACCCCTGAGAGATCTGGACCTCAGCTACAATGACCTGGGAGATTCAGGAGTGGAGCTGCTCTGTGCTGGACTGAGGAGTCCAAACTGTAAACTACAGAGACTGAGGTGAGTAGTGCTGTGTACTGTGTGACCTTAACAAAAAATAATTCCTGAGTATGGTTGTGTATGTCTGAATTTTGTCATAAGGAAGAAAACAAATTTACTGATTGCATTTTCAAAGCCTGTAACCTCAATGATTGTGTGAATATGAGTTTGCAGATCAGCGTATTGACTGGGGTATGCTCATACACTACATTTCCAAAAGTGTGTGGACACCTGAACATCACACCCTTGTTGAACATCTCATTCCAAAATCATGGGCATTAATATGGAGTTGGACCCCCTTTTGCTTCTGTAACTGCCTCCACTCTTCTGGGAAGGCTTTCTAGTAGATTTTGGAACATGGCTGCGGGGATTTGCTTCCATTCAGCTGCAAGAGCATTAGTGAGCTTGGGTACTGATGTTGGGCATAAGGCTTTCTAATTCACTCAAAGGTGTTTGATGGAGTGGAGGTCAGGGCTCTGTGCCAGCCAGACAAACTCTTCCCCACCAAACTCAGCAAACCATTTCTTTATGTGCCTTGCTTTGTGCACTGGAACAGTGTCATGCTGAAACAGGAAAGGGCCTTCCCCAAGCTGTTGCCACAAAGTTGAAGCACACAATTTTCTTGAATGGCATTATATGCTGTAGCATTAAGATTTCCCTTCAGAGGAACTAAGGGGTCTAGCCCAAACCATGAAAAACAGCCCCAGACTATGATTCCTCCTCCTTCATACTATACAGTTGGCACTATGCATTCCACCAAGCCCAGATTCGTCCGTCAGACTGCCAGGTAGAGAAGTGTGATTTCCACAGCTCCAGATAGTCTATAGTAGTAGTGGTAGTCTATTTTACACCACTCCAGCTGACGCTTGGCATTGCACATCATGATCTTAGGCTTGTGTACCGCTGCTTGGCCATGGAAACCCATTTTATGAAGCTCTTGACGAGCAGTTTTTGTTCTGATGTTGTTTCCAGAGGTAGTTTGGAACTCTGTAGTGAGTATTGCAACCATGGAAAGATGATTTTTGCATGCTACAAGCTTCAGCACCCCATTTTGTGAGCTTGTGTGGCCTACCGCTGAGCTGTTGTTGCTCCCATACCTTTCCGCTTCACTATAGCAGCTCTAACAGTTGACTGGAGCAGCTCTAGCAGGAAAGACATTTGATGAACTGACTTGCCTCAGCTGGAGACTTGAAAAGGTGCTGTGCAACATTGAGTGAGCTTGAGCGTGGCTGGGTATATTAGGAACGTCTGGAGACCGCGATCACAGGTTACTGCCAGCAGAGAAGAGAGGGCTCTGTTCCGCTGTACTGTGTAATCGCTGAAGTCTGGATAAAAACGAATTACTCTCCTGTTCAACTTCACTGGTGATTTCTTGGCGAAATATGCTGTTGATCCGTGTACCCCAGCAGATTAATAATCAATGTTCCAGGCCTGTCTGCTGTTTTTGATCAGCCGCCATAGTGGGCCCTCATTACTTCTATAGTCCTGTCCTGAGAGAGGGCAAGGAACAAAATCACTAGGCAGCCATCTTCCCAGTAGGTCACGTGATTCTCCCCAACAGATTGATAAATAAAGAAAAAGAACACACAAAGAACTTGTGATGCATACCCACAATCCTCAAATGAAATGAATTAGGTACCAAGATAATTAAATGGATATTTCACAAGTAATTTTGTGGAGCTTACCCCATTGTATTTGGATAGTGTGAATACTAGCAACATATGCTGTCCCTGATAACCGTTAACAGCATCGCCGTTCCTCCTGGTTGTCCAGCTCCCAGTTCACTCCCATTCATTTTCAGGACCTTCTGAAAGTAATCTTTTTAAAACATAAACTAACTACGGGGGATAATAGATCAATAAAAGAGAGTACTGATGTCAAACAGTCCCTGTCCCTGTTGTAATATGTCACCAGTGAGAACTGGATACAGACTGTCTGATTGATATGGTAAAACATTGACCTGCGTAGTAAAATGTTTCAGGCCTGTCACACATTGCAGTCTTCATCCATCTCCATTTACCTGCTATGAACTTTCATTAAATCCATACAGTTACCCCACTGTCTTTCACACACTGACCTTTTGATGAAGGCAAGTTTTACTCCTTCATCACACATGTGTGTGTTGCAGGATTGTGGTGTTTCTGAAAGGATTGTGAATAAAATGACATTTTATTCTGCTGGTAGCACTGTCGCCTCACAGCAAGAAGGTCCTGGGTTTGAATCCTGGCCTGGGCCTTTCTGTGTGAAGTTTGCATGTTCTCCCGTGTTCATGTGGGTTTCCTCCGGGTACTCCGAGTGTGTATGAATGGTGAGTGAATGTTGTTTGTGCCTTGTGATAGTTTGGCAACCTGTCCAGGGTGTATTCCTGCCTCTTGCCTTGTGACCCTGACCAGGATAAGTGGGTATAGATAATGGATGGATGGACTTCCACAAACGAGAACGAGAGTCATGCAGCGACTGATTCCAACTTCAGACTCTTGTTCACTGACTTCAGTTCCTAGTGAACGAGTGAGTCATGCAGTGACTGATTCCAACTTCAGACTCTAGTTCCTAGTGAAAGTAATTTCACCTACTGTGCTTTGGATGTGAATTCCTACATGAACCTAGCACAGGCCTATGTTATTATGCGATTCACAGGACTTTCCGAAACATTTAGCCAATTTAAAAATGAATAGCCAATATGGGCATGTTTCTGTGCAATTCACTCAATTAGCATTTAGGGGTTAGCTCACAAATAAGTGGCACGAGGTTGACGACTGAATAATTTGCAATTAGCTGATGACAACAATATAATCGATAGGCTAATTTTTGTAAGTTTTTTTAAAGACATTAATTAGTAGTGTGGGACAGTTTCTTATGAATTTGTAGCTTTATCCATGCAGATGTACTTTAGTGGATCAAACAAGTTGTAAAACAGCTAGCCAAAATCTTGATTTTACATTTTAGTTAGTCTAATTCGCCATTTGGCTGTTCTGAGCCATAGAAAGCTTCAAAACACTTGGCCAGGATAACCTAGAGATAAGACAGAGGACGAACTTGGGGGTAGCCATTGGAGGTGTGAATGTGTGTGTCTGTGTGTGAGTGTGTGTCTGCATGTGTGTGTGTGTGTGTGTGTGTGTGTGTGTGAGTGTGGGTCTGCATGTGTGTGTGTGTGTGTGTCTGTGTGTGAGTGTGGGTCTGTATGTGTGTGTGTGCGTGTGTGTGTGTGTGAATGTGTGTGTGTGTGTGTCTGTGTGTGTTTTAGCTGTTGATGCACTGTGTTCGGTATTCAGAGTGCCAGATGCCAAACGAGGGTGTTAATGGTTATAACTGTTGGGTTCAGAAAATTAAACATAGTTCAGATAATCCTCACCTTGCTGAAAGGTTTTCCACTCTTTATCTTCTTAGTCAGTGCCTGTCCTAATTTTATGACCTATAATTCTACTAAATGCCATGCCTTGCATAACTGCAGCGGGAGTGTTGATCTCATTTGCCTTGGCTATATTTGGAACTGTGTTGACTAACTGCATTGTGTCAGTTTCCTGCATCATACTCTGTTCATCAAGCTAGCTGCACCAATGTCAGAACAATGTTGACCTCTCGAATTATCAACTAAGTGGTGACAAGTTCTTATAGCCTTACATATAATGTTTGAATAAAGGAAATGACTGCGGTTTCTTTGCTTGAGTTGAGACTGAACCTACTTCACAACTTGCCTCAGTGTTGCCAGATGCCTGAATCAAATACTCCTAAAAAAAGTCCTCAAAATCTTCAATCAACTCCCATTCAAATTCCTGACAAATGTTCCCCCATATCTCATTTAAAATCCCCCTATCTGTCATTGACTTCCATACATCTTTACTGTGAAACTTCCCCCATGAATGTTTAAATCCCCTACATACATTTAGAGGAAAATCTGGCACTCTGCGATGTGTGATCTTTTTTGGGAAATCATATACTGATGGCCTCTTTTGTTCATGGTTTTTTGCACCATGCAAATAAGAGAGTTGGCTACCCAAAGCTTATAGCGTTTCTCAGATGTAAGTGGGCTGACCAGCTAGTTTAAGACAGTTTCTTTTAATTCTGTAGGTCTATTTATTACTCAGGCAAGTTTGTCATTGCAATACAAAGGCTTTAGGGGTAGGAGGACACGTAGAGCTGTGGTGACTAGTC
This sequence comes from Anguilla rostrata, assembly GCF_018555375.3. Taxonomy (NCBI): domain Eukaryota; kingdom Metazoa; phylum Chordata; class Actinopteri; order Anguilliformes; family Anguillidae; genus Anguilla; species Anguilla rostrata. Next base: position 18,271 of record NW_026986407.1, read on the forward strand.
TGAAACTCGTTCCAGTTCAGGACCCAGACCCAGACCCGAATCAGAATGTCTAGTTCGGTCCGGTCCTCAACGACAGGTCCAGTTCCTTCCCAGATTAGGTCCCCACCGCTTTAAATTTCAAATAATCCCACTCCTAACTATGTAATTCTGAGGAGAAATTCCAGTACAAAATTTCACTGTTTTCAATTGGCTTCCATTGGATTACATAGAAGGTTTGAAGTGCAATTATCCACTTCAAATATAGTTTGGCTTGGCATAAGTTAGGTCAGAATAGTGCTCACTGTGTGAACTAAACTGTGTTCTTAGCTAGAAACAGCTGTGCGAAATGAGTATTGTATCTTATTGAACGTGTGTTTTGTAGTTGTCCACGACAATGAAATGCACTTTTGTACATTACTTTGGATAAAAGCATCTGCCTAGTAAAGGACATACAGATGGTGGATTATTTTTATGTATAATTCAAGAAAAATAGATCTATCATTTTTTTCAGTCTGTTTTAATTGGTGTGTTGCTTAATTCCCAGATTATTACAATACAGGCATGATTGCAAAGATGAAAGAGCCACAGTGGCACAGGTGAACCAATGGTTTGATAACTTGACTGTACTAATGAACTGTCTGATGGTTCATCTGGTGCAGATTGCTATGAATATTATGGGGGTTGGGAAACACCCATCTCTTCAGACGATATATGAGGAGTCCGTTCTCAGACAGGCACAGAAAATAGTATCCCCACTCACACATTTTACCCTAAATTCCTACTTCTACCTTCTGGTAAAAGATTCAAGTCCCTCAGTGCAGGCTTACCTGCTATAAACTCTCATTCATGGTGATGACAGTTTAGCTTTTTAGTGCTAAAAGTTGATGTGAATTGTTGGCTGCATGGGTGTTGCAATATGTCTTCACTGTTATAACACTTTTTTCAGTGTTAATTAATTATTCATTTATTTATTATTTTTCAGTTGGCCCACCAGCTCCCCCACTTGATGGAGGACACCTTTATTTATACAATTACAATGTTTACATATAACAGTGGTGAAGTCACTTAGATTTTTAAGTGAGGCAGTTATTTTTGTTCCATTGATGTGTTCAGTGAGAAGGTTTTGCCATTGTGTGATACTTAATGAATTCCTAGATTTTCAATTTAGGAGGATAGTTTTTTTGGTGATCGTTAAGATGATCAATATTGGTTTTATGTATTGAGATGGTGTGTTGATTGTAGGCAGATTTGTGTTATGCTAATGCTAACTTTTGCATCTTGCAGTATAGCTTCTGTCGTTGTTTGTGAAGTCTTCTGCAGACAGGAGGTATTGACACATCCATACCTGTATTATGGAGAGTGTTTCTGATTTGTAGAACAGGGGTTTTTCTTCATTATGGTGAAAATTTGTTAGGTCCCCTGCCTCTGCTTGCCTGGCTAGTGCAGGTAGAAGTAGTTGCCTGATTGCCTAATTACCTGATTTCCTCCACCTGCCTGTGAGCTAACATAAGCCCAGCAGTATGAGGCAGGGGAGATCTTTCTTTCGGGTTTCTTTTGGGTGGTTTGTAGTTGTCTGTGTGTTTTTGTTTTGTGGATTGCATAGAGTTCTTTTCTTTGAGATCTTCTTTGGGGTTTCTTTTGTGTAGCCTGTGGTTTGCTTTGTGGTTTTGGTGTTTGTGAAGATCCTTTTTGTTTGGTAAACTGGGTTTGGGTTTTCTTTTGTTTTAGTTTATTTATTCTAATTAATGTCTGAGTTTTAAGATCAGTTTTGAACGTGAAAGAGTGCTCTGTTAACATTTTGAAATTATATTGCCTCAAATGTTTGTTTAACACTGAGATTCAAGATAGGAAGTTGACAACCGTCCTTCTTTGGGAGCTGGAAATAATGAAAATAAAAACTATGTTGGGTTTGATCTCTGGGAACCACATGTATTTCCCCCTTTTTGTAAGAGGGAAGGAATTTATTCCTCAAACATGGGAGCGCTCGCTTGTGTTTGAGAGTAAATGACTCTGTTGAAATGGGGGGTTTCACTCTGAACTGGAGTCTGTAGCCCTTGGCTATATTAGCGCTGCAGTGTTTTATATGCTCTTCCAGGCGGGCGGTAGCCTCCGTTTGCAATGAACATGCTACTGTCTGTCAGAGCCACACTTGGTGCAACTGGATGCTTCTATGGAGGTCTGGATCAGATGTCATTCCCTAGAGTTGGCTTTCAAACACAAGATGATGAAAGAGGTGTACTTTCATATGACAGAATATGACAGTTGCCAATAACCATGAATAGAAAGCTTTAACAGTGTTAAGAGGCAATCATTTTATTTACAAGACATGGCAAGATGGACTGGACACTATTCTATAAGAGAGGAAAGGACATGCACCTGATGTGACTGTAAGATAAAGAAAGGAACACAAAGAAATTGTGATGCATGCCAAAAATGCTTTTTTGAAAGGACATTGGATAATGAATTAAATTGATTGAGCTTCCCTTAAATGCTATCCAGAGAACATCTCCCACAATCCACACTAGTTTACGTTTTACAAAATAGTCTGACCTGGCCAAAACCATAGTACCCACCGCCATCCCCAGCAGAGCCGGTGAGACACAGGTGAAGTGGAGCTGACTGGTGGCTCCAGAGGCCCTCACCACAATACATATTTGTGAGCATGTGCATTACTTCCTGTTACAGTGAATCTGCCTTTAGCTGTGTGTTAGTTTGCAGTTCTGTGGGAAGTTTGTCACAGAAAACCAAAAGGAAATAATCGAAGTCACTGTCCACTCTGAAAAATGTCTGTTGCCTTTTACATCTTTACTTTTGGTGGTGGCCAAACATCCTACAGCACTGAAAACTAACTTGCTCTCCACTCTGGAAGATGGCAGCTGCACGTCTAGTATGGGACGGGAGGGTTAAGCCCAGAGAACGGATTATAGAAAAGGTAGATGACACCTTTGCCCCAATTCAGAGAACTTACAGTATAAGAAAAGGGGACATTTGGGTCAGAATTACATCTGTAGAACAGTCAGAGTTCATTCCAGCAGGATGTTTAATTTTCAGGTCCAAAATACTGCAGTTGGAGAGTGTAGCACAAACATCTTCATCAGAGCATCATCAACTTTAAAATCCTTCATTTCACTCTTCATCACTGAACACTGTCATTGGCACATTTCCCATATTAGATACATGCTTCATGTATACCTAATATAATAATACTATAATATATTAACTCTTCTTTGCAGACTGAACAACTGTGAACTCACACAGAAGTGCTGTAATATTGTGGCCTCAGCTCTTTTGCCCCAGGGTGCTCACATGAGTCTTGCTACACAATACCTATTCATTTTCACGAACTGCCTCTGACGAGACCGCAACCACTGAGCTGCTGACTGCTCTGAAATGGAAGAGTCCACCTGTGGGACGGGGCGACGGGTCTGCAGTGATGCTTTGTTCTTCAGACCACAAACAGACTGAAGCCAGAAGCTGTGGTTGGGCGGGAGGGCAAAATTAGAAATTAACTTATCTACAGTATGTCAGATATCAAGTGTTTAGATTATTGGCCTCAGAGAGAGAAGCAGTGAACTGGATACAATATTGGCTTGAAGACTGCTGCCTACCCTCCACTCCACGAACATTAAAGGAAACGTCCTTTACGCCACTCTGATACCCTAATCTAGGCAGGGGATCTATGGGTCCCACCTCCTGCAGAGTTTGTCTCAGGAGAGACAAACCAGCAGACAAAGCTATTTACGAGGCCAGAGGCCCATTGTGGCTACAGGACAAATAAAGTTCCGGTTCCATTTGATCTTAAGTTTAAATGCAATTTGTGGCATTTAATTGAAATCATTGATTGGAAAATCTTTGTCTGTGTTAGAAGAAAAAGAAGTAAACGTCCATGCTTTTTATAGGTATACAATAGCTGAACAGAATTACCTCTTATACTACCTATTATATTCCTGTTTGGTCCTGTTAGGAAGGGACTAAATTCATGAATAGTTTGGTAATAATTCATGAATATTTAGCCCTGCTTTCAACAACATAAGGTCACTTTAATGTAATAAGTACACTGTGAGCTTTTAGATAGACCAGTCCTTGTGTTAAATTAGCCTGCCTCCCCGGTTACCGGTTATTCTACCAGGTTACTGTCGACTGACCTATCAAAGAATTTGTCTATTTAATTTATAAATGTCATTTTCAATAATAATTATTAAATTAAGTCATGTAAAATACATTTTATATGTAGGTTAAGGGAGAGGTTCTTACACGCAATACCACTTGTGTTCAGTATTCAGAGTGCTGAACATTTTAACAAGGGCATTGACTGAAAATACTTGTCTGAGGGTGGCACGGTGGTGCAGTTGGTAGCACTGTCACCTCACAGCAAGAAGGTTCTGGGTTCAACTCCTGTGTAACACACCGTGACTACCCTGATAGAGACAGAAGAGCTGGACACAGGGAGATTTGGAAATTCCAGATATCTCTAACGTTTTATTGGGGTAGCGAAAGAGAGCATAATCACAAACAAACACAAACGAAACACCTTCGCTCATCACCCTCACGTGATCTGGGCAAAAACAATAAACTAAAATAACAAAGACAAAATAAATGAAATTATACGAGCGCTTTTCAGCCTTTTCTCTGGTCTGTACGTGCTCTCTCTCACCATCGTGGGGGATCCCGGTCTTAGACGCCTACTGTGGAAACAAGCACACTTTTAAATCCTGGACTGATTTGTAATATCATTCAGGTGTGTGCCTGCTTAACCAGTAGGTGTGGTCCTCTGATTGCCCTGAATTCCTCCCGCAAACCGAGCCCTGCCACATCCGGCCTGGGCCTTTCTGTGTGGAGAATGGCCTTTATTTTGCATTTTCTCCCTGTGTCCACGTGGGTTTCCTCTGGGTACTCCGGTTTCCTCCTACAGTCCAAAGACATGCAGGTAGGCTAATTGAAGACAGTAAAGTGCCGATAGGTATGAGTGTGTGAGTGCATGGTGTGTGTGTCCTGCAATAGATTGGCAGCCTGTCTGGCCCAATGCACACTGGGATAGGCTCCAGCACCCCTCGCGACCCTGTCCCTGATAAGCGGATATAGATAATCGATGGATGATGGATGGATGTCGGTTGTCTGACAGTGCTTCCTGGAGTTTTACTTCCAATATTGAAATGGAGTGATCTTTGTCTGCAACATGTTACACGTGCATGTAAATACACTGCTGTCTGAGTTTTAATCACAATATAGACCGCTGCTGGGTCCGTACAGCCTGCTCACTGCTTATTCCTGTATTTTAATGTATAAACACAGCGTGCAGATGTTCCCCTGTCATACAGTACTGCACTGCTGCCCTGCTCTCCCTGGGAGTATCGGTGCTCCCCCACTCCCTGCCCACTGATCCTTTAGCAGTGTGCAGCACCAGGGGGTCCTGAGACGGCCTCAGCACAGGGGCTCAGCTGATCCCTTAGCAGTGTGCAGCACCAGGGGGTCCTGAGACAGCCTCAGCACAGGGGCTCAGCTGATCCCTTAGCAATGTGCAGGATAAGGGGATCCTGACTAGCTGGCTGGTAGCTGTCGGCTGCCTAGCATGAGGAACCGGCAACACAAACTAGATTTGTGTAGGTCAACAACTGTCTCTTCTGAGTTGAAAGCTCTTTGGTTTTCCCCATGGTCATAGATGACAAAGGGATTTTGTATGTGTGCAACATCATATTTATACGCCAGTGATACAAGGAATTGTGAAAGGCAGCTATACAGTTTCTGGGGGCAGTTCTGGAGATTAAATAAAATAAAAAATTTCTTCAGATGCCACTTTGTTTAGTTTTATTTTAAATATTCATTAGGGGTGCCAATAATTTTGACCTCTAAGCTTTTGAGAAAACTGCTATTACTCAAAAGTTTTTTTTAAAGAATATTTTTTTTATCATACTGAAAGTAAGTAGTTTCTCCAAATGTTTGAGCGGACAATTTGCATAATTGGGTATATTGATTGTCTTACAAAATAATTTTTGCTAATTTTCATAAAGAGTGCCAGTAATTCCTGAGTTGAATGTATAACCACTTCTTTGCAGACTGAACAGCTGTGACCTCACACAGAAGTCCTGTAATATTGTGGCCTCAGCTCTCCAGTCATCAAACTCACCCCTGAGAGATCTGGACCTCAGCTACAATAACCTGGGAGATTCAGGAGTGAAGCTGCTCTGTGCTGGATTGAGGAGTCAAAACTGTAAACTACAGAGACTGGGGTGAGTAGTGCTGTGTACTGTGTGACTTTAAATTGGTAGAATTTGTGATGATGTGTGTAAGATTGTGAATTTTATCACGGGGTGGAAAAAACCTCACTAATATTCAGAACCTGTAACCAGAATGTTTTTGTGTGAATACGAGTTAGCGTATAAGCACATTAACAGGGGTGTGCTTATATGAAATGATGGGCAGCAAGACATTGTACCCTGGAGAGACTATCTACTGCTGCCAGGCATTCATTCAATCGTTCTGTGACATCAAGACCTTCAATCATAGGAATCCAGGAGTGGTCTGTACGTGCTGTCTCTCACCGTCGTGGGGGATCCCGGTCTCAGACGCCTACTGTGGAAAGAAACACACTTTTAAATCCTGGATTGATTCGTAACATCATCCAGGTGTGTGTCTGCTTAACCAGTAGGCGTGGTCCTCTGATTGCCCTGAATTCCTCCCGCAAACCGAGCCCTGCCACATCCGGCCTGGGCCTTTCTGTGTGGAGAATGGCCTTTATTTTGCATGTTCTCCCCGTGTCCACGTGGGTTTCCTCCGGGTACTCCGGTTTCCTCCTACAGTCCAAAGACATGCAGGTTGGCTAATTGAAGACAGTAAAGTGCCCATAGGTATGAGTGTGTGAGTGCATGGTGTCTGTGTCCTGCGATAGATTGGCAGCCTGTCTGGCCCAATGCACACTGGGATAGGCTCCAGCACCCCTCGCGACCCTGCCCCGGATAAGCGGGTATAGATAATCGATGGATGATGGATGGATGTCGGTTGTCCGACAGTGCTTCCTGGAGTTTTACTTCCAATATTGAAATGGAGTGATCTTTGTCTGCAACATGTTACACGTGCATGTTAATACACTGCTGTCTGAGTTTTAATCACAATATAGACCGCTGCTGGGTCCGTACAGCCTGCTCACTGCTTATTCCTGTATTTTAATGTATAAACACAGCGTGCAGATGTTCCCCTGTCATACAGTACTGCACTGCTGCCCTGCTCTCCCTGGGAGTATCAGGGCTCCCCCACTCCTTGCCCACTGATCCCTTAGCAGTGTGCAGCACCAGGGGGTCCTGAGACGGCCTCAGCACAGGGGCTCAGCTGATCCCTTAGCAGTGTGCAGGATAAGGGGATCCTAACTAGCCGGCTGGTAGCTGTCGGCTGCCTAGCATGAGGAACCTACAACACACAAACCAGATTTGTGTAGGTCAACAACCGTCTGTCTCTTCTGAGTTGAAAGCTCTTTGGTTTTCCCCATGGGCATAGATGACAAAGGGATTTTTTGTGTGTACAACATCATATTTATACGCCAGTGATACAAGGAATTGTGAAAGGCAGCTATACAGTTTCTGGGGGCAGTTCTGGAGATCAAATAAAATAAAAAATTTCTTCAGATGCCACTTTGTTTAGTTTTATTTAAAATATTCATTAGGGTGCCAATAATTTTGACCTCTGTGCTTTTGAGAAAACTGCTATTACTCAAAAGTTTTTTTTAAAGAATTTTTTTTTTTTATACTGAAAGTAAGTAGTTTCTCCAAATGCAGACAATTTGCATCATTGGGTATATTGATTGTCTTACACAATAATTTTTGCTAATTTTCATAAAGAGTGCCAGTAATTCCTGAGTTGAATGTATAAACTCTTCTTTGCAGACTGAACAGCTGTGACCTCACACAGAAGTCCTGTAATATTGTGGCCTCAGCTCTCCAGTCATCAAACTCACCCCTGAGAGATCTGGGCCTCAGCTACAATAACCTGGGGGATTCAGGAGTGAAGCTGCTCTGTGCTGGATTGAGGAGTCCAAACTGTAAACTGCAGAGACTGGGGTGAGTAGTGCTGTGTACTGTGTGACTTTAAATTGGTAGAATTTGTGATGTGTGTAAGAGTGTGAATTTTATCACCGGGTGGAAAAAAACCTTACTAATATTCAGAACCTGTAACCAGAATGTGTCAGGGTTCTGTTGTCTTCCCCCTTGTTGTTCTCTGTTGGGCCGCCAGATGGCGGCACCTCGGTTTGTGTTCTGTTAATTGTTTTATTGGTTCTCGTTATCCCATTATTAGTTGCGTTTTGTCTCGTGTTCCCCTCCCTCTCTGTGGCTTGATTGCTCATTGTGCCCTCCTGTGTCTCGCCTGCGTCGCTCCTATTTAAGTCTCCCTCTCCCTCACTCAGGCGCTGGATCCTTTCGTTTCTGTACCAGTTTGTGGTTTGTTTTCCGGTTTGCTACCTGCCTGCTTGTTTCTGTATGTGTTTTGCCTACCTGTTGCCTGTTGCTTGTTGCCCGCTCTGTTCTCTCTGTTTTTGGATTTTTGGATTTTTTGTTTTCCTGCAATTTTTGAGTTTTTCCCTTTGTTTGTTATTAGCGCCCTGCGAGGCTTTCTGTTCCCTTTGTTCCCCGTGCTTTGTATTAAAGTCTTTTGGTTTTCCCCATTTCTGGACTTTTGGGTTTTCACTCTGCGTTTGGGTCCATTCCTGCACCCGCCCTGACAGAATGTTTATGTGTGAATATGATTTAGCGTATATGTACATTAACAGGGTTGTGCACATATGAAATGATGGGCAGCAAGACGTTGTACCCTGGAGAGACTATCTACTGCTGCCAGGCATTCGTTCAATCGTTCTGTGACATCAAGACCTTCAATCATAGGAATCCAGGAATCTAAAAATAACAACTAATTAAGGCTTACCCCATCTGGGTGAAGAGGCTAATCTAAATATCCCAGGGCATGACCTCTGTATTTTATTGAATGACATTCAGATCCATCTGGCCACTGACTCTAACAGTTAGTAGCTGCACATCCTGCTAGTGAAACTAACAATATGCCCAGTGAGTACATCAGTAAGGGTGTTACCCCAAAACTTTAAGTTACTGTCGTAACCCTAGTTCTCTGAAACACAGAGTGGAGAGATCCACCTATGGGGAATGACAACCGGTCATGACTTGTGTAGAAGCATCCCATTGCACCAAGTCTGCCTGTGTTACTACTTCTCAGTGAACGTATTCACTTCACATGAGTGGCAGGCAGGGCAGTCTTGGTGGATCTCTCCACCGGGGTTACGACCAGGGGTTAAATTGGGGGTGAACGCGGGTGGACGGCGTCCACCCACCTTTGGTAAATAAATAAATAATTTTTAACTATGACAATCCAGTCCATTTTTCGTACGCTCCAGTCCATGTGTTCCCTCTAGCCAGTTACTCACTCCACCAATCAAAAATCTGAAGAAAAAAAACTCAGGAGGAACAGTTGTTCATATAGACAGGCACAGAAAAAGAAATATTGTTGATTGTCTTGATTGTTTGGAAGCAGGCGCGGTAGGTAATTTCATTAACATGTAATTTCATCTATGCAACATTTTAAAGAGAGATGAATAAACAGCCCCCACAAACGCCGGCTATTATTAATGGCAACTTTGATTGCTTGAGCAAAATCAGCAGATAAGCTAGGATTGAATATTTCCCACATAGCCTACATAATGTTTTATTCAGCGGCGACTGGTGAGCTGAAAATCGGTGGGGCGCAAAACTTTCCTTTCAACTAATCATTGATCTCAACCTGTTTTGATTAGTAATTTTCATTTATAATCAAGCGTGCCAACGATCGGATTAATCAAATGGCACGTAGCCTAACATACAGCGTCTTCATACCGTGGTGGAGGGATTAAATCATAAATTCAGTTTATCCGTTAAAAATCTGTTTTAATCACCAAGTAGTCTACACTTAACAAACAAGATACACCAGTCTGTTATCTACTGTGTTAGTTTTCAGAATAACCCAGCAAAAATAAAACCTGCATTTCAATTTTGTTTACAATCTACGCATTGCAGATACTTGCCATGAATACGAGTGCGGAGAAAGAAGTGCATGTATCCGCAAACAATGTTGATTAAAAATGTGCACAATTTCGTACTTCAAAAGTAAAATAAAAATAGGCTATGAGGCCTAGGCTACTTGCTAAAACTGCCTATTTGGGGAGAGCTCGCTATATATTATAGTATTGAGTAGCCTATTTTGTGGATTAATTGTACTGATGCTCAGTGAAAATCGGCAGAAGATTCTGCCACATGCTTAGTGATTAAAACTGATTTTTATAAATCGCATTTATCATTTAATCTCCCTAACACAATGCGAAGAAGCCGTGTCCCTTTCCAATTGATTAGTCAGATGTTTGCATGCTTGTTAATCACTGAAAATTAATTAAAACAGTTTGAGATCTGTGACGATGCTGGACCCAAACGCAGGACTCGAACACAGAGGCTTAGGAGAAAAGCAACCGGTTTATTGAGAGGTATCCAAACTGAGCAGGGCAATTCAAAACCGGAACTGGACTGGGAAAGGCTGGAACCGGACTGGACAAGACTGGAGCCGGAGCAGGAGCAGGAGCAGGTCCGAGCAGGAGCTGGAGCTGGATTCAGCAGGTACAGGAGCAGGACCGAGCAGAACTGCGGCTGGAGCAGATCTGAGGAGGAACAGGGGTAGGACCGAGCAGGGCTGGAGCTGGAGCAGATCTGAGCAGGAACAGGAGCAGGGCCGAGCAGGACTGCGGCTGGAGCAGATCTGAGCAGGCACAGGAGCAGATCAGGACTGGACAGGGCTGGACTGGGAGGCCGGCGAAGGGCAGGCTGGACACGGCTGACAGGGAACGGGAAATGCAGACAAGACGGGGACGAACAAAATAGAGACCAGACAAACACGAAAACAGGAAAAACACAGACTGGGGAACCCGAACGCAAAGTGGCAAGTAAAAGTGGATAAGAGCTAGGAAAAAACCGGGGAACAAGACTAAAGAGAATTTGCGATCTTTTACGCAAGCCGACGAGAAGTTGCAAGGAACAGAGGCAACGATCTGGCAGAGAGTGGTAGGCGAGCCGAGAATAAATACTGGTGAGCGTGACGGGAAAGCGTGCAGAATGCAAGGGAAACAGGTGGGTAAAATTAGGTATTCAGGGATCGTTGAAACAGAGACCCACCTCCGCTGTGGAGGCGAGCAAAGATGGTAAAAATAGGGACAAGATACACAAGGCAAAACAGAAAACATGAGAAATGGCAGGGACGTTACAAGATCAATGATTAGTTTAAAAGAAAGTTTTGCGCCTCACCAGTTTAAGAAAGATGGATAAAGGAGGAAGAAAGTGAGGACAAGAGGAGGATGACCGATTATTTTTGTGGGTAAAAAAAATTCTTAGCATTAATGACACTCAATAAACTTGAAATATATTATGCAAAAGCTTGCATCAATAGTATACATTCTTTTCAAAACATTGTTTTCCTTAATTACAAATATGCACACAATACATTAAAGATACAACTGTTTTGAGCTGAGACATTCATTGTACCTTTTTTCACCCACCTCCCACCGGATCTCAGGGTCCATCCACCTCCCAAATCCCAATTTCACCCCTGGTTACGACAGTAACCTAAAGTTCTCTTTCATCATGTTGTGTTTGAGATCCACCAACAGGGAGATATGGACAACTCCCAGATTTCCCTATGCTCACAGCTGTGGCTCGATTGCTTGAGCCTGACACGCACTTCCTGTTTGTGGTAGAGAGAGAGAGTAAGAAGTCTTGTGGAGTTTGGAAAAGTTAGTTACAGGATTGTATTGTGCTTTTAAATGTGTATTTGCTATTTCATTTAAGTTTTTAAAACCCATATTAAAAGTAAAGTAAGATTGTTTTGCTCAGTAGGTGAAAATCTTTGTTGCCGTCAGGGGACAGGGGGGGAATTTTCCACTTTTTTCCTCCCTAGCCGGTTAGCTAATTCGGCCACCTTCTTGCTGACAGGAGGTTTTTGGTTGTTCGCTTTCCCAGGAGCAAAACATATCTGTTGTTAGATAGTTTGCCTTTATTATGTGCTAATGTTAGCAGTAGTTTAATATGATCTCATAAAAAACACGTTTTCAACATACAAAAATGCCAAGTTACTCACACATACAAGACCAGTCCAGGCCTGCCATTAAAAGTATCGATATCAAAATGACACCAAGTTACGGTACTACAAACAATATAGGCCATCTTGCTTCACCGAAATTAAATAAGATGTATTCCAAAGCAATGCTACCCAACATTTCCTCAATTCTTTCAAGTCACTTGGCCTCCAGCTCCAGTGATAAATCCCAAGGGGAAATGAGCTTTTTAGCAACAGGCAGAGAACCGTGAGGCCCCTTCATGAACATGTGAATGAGGGGATGCTGCCCCACTGCATAGCTTCTGAAACCAACATGACAAGCAGTGA
>NW_026986408.1:0-21278 GCF_018555375.3 Anguilla rostrata
TTGTAAATAATTAAAGATGGGGTGACTAAAGTTATTTTTTTAGTAGGATCCCCTTTGGCTAACACTCATGTCTAGCCAGCTAACCCAGGTCATATTCAGGTCACACTGTTATATATCAATCATTAATAAATATTCAATTTTGTGTCCATAATGATTTTTACAGGGGTTCAGTGTTTGATATGGTTGACAATGCAACATTTCAGCAATGTTGATTTTTTAGTTGGTTTGTTTGTTAGATACGATTGAAAACACATTGGATCAATGTTAATTTTTGGGTGGTTTTGTCAGTGTTGATTTTTGGTTTGGCTGTCAGCATCTGGAATTATGCACTGAAAATTTGATTCATATCCTCAGGAGACTGCAGCAATACTCTAAGCACAATATACACTCTAATGCAGGATCTAACAATTAATTGCGCTATACAAATACAGTCTGTGGACAACCTCCGGTGAAAGAGTAATACAAGACACATGGTACTAAATAGGACACATGGACATGTTGAAAATGAAGCAGCAGCATTAAAAGTGCAAAGTTTATTGCCAATATACTGTACAGAGCACCTACTCTTAAAGAATGAAGTTGGTTCTTTGTGAGAAAAAGTTTTAAGCAATCTGCCCACTAGTGAGTACAGTCGACAAATAAAGGGCTGTAGCTGATGTTAGCGTTAGGAGGATCAATTGAATTCCCTATCTTTGAGGCATTTGGCAAATGCAAACATTTGACTAAAATATAATTATTTGTGATTAATTATAGGTTGTGTAAATATGTTTCATCTGTCTAGTGCACTTTTTTACTTACAATACAAATGGTTGTTCCTCATTTTAACATTACATTTACTGATTACTAAGGTACTGCTTTTTTTATTCCAGTGAGTTACACTGAAATTGTCCAGTTCTGCATGCTTTTCTGAAAAGAGCGTCTGCTAAGTGATTATAATGTAATAGCCCTCACCATAATTACATTACATTATACTGGGGTTCATCAAGCTTCATGTATCAGAGTAAACAAATAATATTATACAGCAGGGCATGTGAGCTTTTTTCATTTCCTGGCTAATTTAAGGAGGGTTGGTTATAACTGAGATGACAAAGAGAGCTGTCCTCTCAAGGCTGACTCTTTCATTTCCTGTTAGCAAAAACAAATTAAAACTACTTCACAGCTGCCATAGTAATGACAAATGTGAAATGGTGATGAAGAACAGTTACTCTTCTACGACATGACTCTTCATTGGGAGAAACATGTCAGCGTATTTAATGAATAATATGAATATGTATAATATAAATGTTGTTTGAAGCAGATTGTATATGATGACTATGTCCCTGAAGCACAAAATAATCACATATATCCTCATACTAGCAGACAGGCTTACCTGAACTAAGGACAGCTATCTGCACTGAAGACGACTGCTGCAGTCACGGATAGGTATATCGGGACTACAGGACAGGTACTGTATATCTGCACTGCAGGACTGGTTTATCTGCACTACAGGACAGGCATCTCCCAGTCAGGGACGGGTATATCTGCACTACAGGAGGTATATCTGCATTCCAGTACAGGTATATTCATTACAGGACAGGTATTGATATCTGCACTGCATAACTGGTACAGTATATCTGCACTGAAGGTCAAGTTTCACTGCACACCAGGACAGCCATATCTCCACTAAGGACAGGTATATCTGCATTCTAGGACAGGTATATCTGCATTCTAGGACAAGTACAAATATCTGCACTGAGAACAGGTATCTTTCCAGTTAGCACAGTATATCTGCACACAGAACAGGTATATCTACATTCCAGGCCAGGTATATCTGCACTACAGAACAGGTATATCACATTCCAGGGAGGTAATCTGACCCAGGACAGGTATATCTGCACTCCAAGACAGGTTTGTCTGCACTCCTCATCTACACACAGGGCAAGTATATCTGAACTACAGGAAGGTACATCTGCACTACAGGACAAGTATTTTCCACTCCAGAGCAGGAAGGGAAACTAGCACTACAGGACAGGTATATTTTTTTTTTTTTGCTTTTAGGCACAGGTAGGATACTTGAAAAAAGAAAGTCTTAAGTATGAGACTTTGGGAGATAAATAATGCTGTCGGGAAATGACAATATAGCCTTTTAATGGGCACCCCTTATGTCTGGATTATATTTCTATATTCTCACATTGGCACCACTGTAGGTGAGCGGATAACCCACAATTAAACATCAGTCTCTTAAAATTACAGTTATCCAGACTATTCGACCATAAATTTGGAACTTCAATTAATAATCAAAATACAAATATTATAGATCAAATAATTAACTATCAATTAACTAAATAATTAATAATTAATTTGACTCTACGTTCCAGCAACATCAAACAAAACACGGGTTTAATACAATGATTTATTAAACATATGTACAAACAGAACATAAACAAACTAATTAAATGGGGAAACTTCAAACGGAAGGTAGGGTGCGACGTGTGTGGTTGAAAAGGCGCGTGGGGCACTGTCCCTTGTTGCGGACGAAAGGGGAAAAGGGTAAATGGCGGGTGGTCGCAATGTGTGGGGTACAGTGTAATCGGCATGGCTGAATAAGTCAGCTGAAGGAGTATTGTTCCGGTAGTCCCGGGAGAGTGGCAACTTCAGCTGTTAAGCAATACATGCAACCAAGTTTAGTTAATCCCCCCCAACTATACAATGAGTGTGATGTCGTTGGGGTTGGAGAAAGACAGAGAAAGACCACATAGGATTGTTTTCCTAAGATTACATCGCAAGAAATTACTATAAACAAACGGGAAAACACTCAATGTCACATTAAACTCAATGCAAACTAAGCTAAACAGCCGAAAGTTTGCCAGTCTTACTGTCCACCCCTTCATGCAGGTAGCGCCCCCTTGGTCGCTGTGGTCCTGGAGAGAACAGTCTTGGCGTGTGTGAAATTCCGGAGTTTTCCATAGGGGGGCGCCCGGGCAAACCAAATCCTTGTTCAGAGCAACGGTGATGTGGTTGTCCCTCCGGTCGGCCGTCAGGTTATTCTTCCTGGAGCCTGGTTAGTCGGCGCAGAGTTGGGCAGGTGCTGGTTACCACGCGGGGTGGATCAGGCTTGAGCCGCAGGCGAGCTAAATCGCAGAGCCTGTGTTCGACAGTGACTTTATCTTTCATTTAGATAAAACCGGGATGCACGGATCTTAAGCATTCTGCAAGCCCTTTTAATTGGAGTTCTACAGAGTTGTGAGAACTCGAGTTAGGCCATAGGGGTTCCACAGTATGTGGCACTGGACAATGGGTGAAAAAAAGGAAAGAGAGGGCAAAAGAGAGAGGATTACTGTCCCTAACTTTATACCGGTGGGGGGGGGGGGACCTTCACACTGGTGGAGGGGACCAGTATCTAGAATGCAGGGGACTGATGATGTCATCAGATGGCTATGTTTAAAGAAAGTAATTTCATTGATCGGCACAGACTGGCCGAGTGTACCTACAATGTGAATCAAAGCCCGAAAGAATATTTGTTTTTTTGTAAACAAAATGTTGCTTTTGTCCATCTGTCTTAGCTTTTTTGTTGCTCTGTAGACTGGCCTCAATTGATGTAACCATAAAGCACACTGTAATCTCATTAAATCAACCCAGTGATTATTCCTCTATTTGATTACAGTACAGGATGGAGTGAAGTAATATCGCATGCAGAGAGGAGGCAAAGAGACACCATCATTACTGTGAGAAGGCCATCCTATATGAGTACAGGTGTCATACATTCAAACAAGAAAAAATTCAGCAACCAAAAATTTAAACCGTTTTGAATTTTTGGGGAGCCTACGAAAATGCTGTCCCACACAAAAGGGTTAGATTTTATAAAACGAATACTAAACAAAAAAAAAAAAGAAGAGCAAAACGGTTTTAAAAATTCCCCAAAAGGGGAAAGGGTAAACCCAAAATAGGCTACTGCGCCGCATAACATAAAGTTTTATTTGGTTTTTAAAGAAAAAAATTGGTTTGGCCTGCCCCTTTTCAAAAAGGGGGTTAATTGGGGGAAAATAAATCCAAAAACCGCAGTACTCGACCCAAACAGAAATGTTCAAACGCTGCAAGCTCCACCCCAAAAAGGTTTTTGTACCTTTGGAAAATAAAACCCCCAGCAGGAATTTTGGGGGGGAAAAAAAGCCCCAGGGAAAAAAATTTAGACCCTAGTTTCCCGCTGGAAAGCACTGGTTTTCCCCAAAAGGTTCCTAGTACTTGGTAGATTTGTTAATCACCGCTGACAGTGTTAATTTTTATTCGAAAAAGTGACTTGCGAACGATCGGTCAGCTACGCCACCCGCAGAAACACCCAAACGGCGATGGGAGTAGCAGTTAATGGCTCATTAACTGACTGTGGGAAAACCTACGACGATAACTTGTAACAGCAGGTCTACCAGACAGTTATATGAAAATTAGCCTAGTCAAATCACCAGTAGTCTACACATCTCTGATTGATTGACCATCAGTGCAGTCGATGTTCTTCCCTGTAGTTCATATTGTTAATGTGATTAACCACGGATAGCTTACCTAGCTCACTGGCAAGCTGATATGCTAGCTAGCATTCGTTTTTCCGAGAAACATAAATTGAAGATAACTGAACATAATTGTATTATTAATGTCATACATATAACGTGATTACATGACACAGTACAGTCATGATGGAAATTAAACTCCGTAAACATTTGATCAAAATTTTAAAACATAACGGCAGACAGTCAGCTAGCCTCAAGTTCGTTCTGCAATCGTTCGTTTAGGTTGATGGGCTTTTCCGCACCGGACTGTCAATCACATTGAAAAATCACAAGACCGCTTAACTCTATGGTTTTTGGGTCCAAATCGAGAACATACCGCGCCCGCCATTGAGCTTCAAAACGTGTTTTACAGACCCATGGAGAGGCAATGGGTGACGTCACAGTCTCTGGTCCCCCCCATTGTCCTGCCCCTCGAACAAGCAGACAGAGAGAGAGAAAGAGAGTTTAATTATTTAACATTTTCGCATGTTTACCGATCAAATACGAGTTTGATATTAAGCTATTAGAAAATATATATGGTTAAGAAATCATTTCTGCAAAAAACAGAATTTTGGTGAAAAAAAGTGTTTTCAACTAAAACGCGATTTCTGGAGAATCACCTTGTGCGACTTAAGCCTGGGTTCAGAGGCTCCTGTCACATATGTCAGCTCTATTCACTCAGTTTAACATTGTTAACAGGCTGATTGCTCAAATTAACAGGCTTATTGTTAAATTAACAGGCTGGTTGTTTAAATTAGCCAAAATTATACCATATATATATATATATATATATATATATATATATATGGTATAATTAAGAAAAAACTCAGGACAGACAGTCGTATATTGTGATTATATCACAGCTAAGGGGTGTTGTACACGTCAGGCCGCAATAATCACGATATACCACAGCCTGGAGTGAGTTATCGGTTTTATAAAACAGTTACAGAATATGATAATATAGATATTACAAACACAATCCAATTAAGAGTTTTAATTTCATTACAATTTTTTTACAGGGAGAGGAATTTACAGGAAAGTCGCCATAAATGTAATGATTGATAAATGTAACAGTCAACTTAATATACAATGCGAATTCTGTAGCAATTTGAGATTTGTATATTTTGCAGTCCTCTACCACCTCCCAAATTCAGTTTTTTTGGTTTTTTTTTTTTTTTTTTTTTGAAGTATTTCAGGTACAAGGATATTTTTATTGTCAATAAATGAAATCATACACCAATTAAAAAGTTATCTGTCCTTGAAAAGTTAATATGGTTTCCGTAGTTTCCAGTTGCTAAGACAAACAACATCCTTTTGGTTGTTGTGTTAACAGAATGCCATCTAAAGAGAAAACAAAAGGGGCTGGTACCCAGGCATAGAGGTATCATGCCCATTCAAACAGTTTTTGGTGTCTCTCGATTATAAAAGATGGTATGTTACTTTGAGTATATAATATAATGTCTGGCACATGCTTTGGTCCTAGAATCAAAGAAATATCCCTGGCAAATCCAGTTCATCTTACTTTTAATATTGAAGAGTCTGAACAGAAAATATGCAGATTCTTGCCACCTTTAAACAATCAAAGGCCAAAGCTATATATGGGTGGGATACAACTTTTGAAACACTAATAAACTAATTTTAAGCACTCAAATTACCCCCCTGGTTAACCTTTTAATAAGACAGTCATTGTTCCCAATATCTGGAAATCTGCTGTTTTACACCTATATTTAAGTCCGGGGAACCAACATACGTAGCTAACTATAGACCCATTAGAATTTTGCCAATAACATCTAAGATTCTAGAAAAGGTAGTCACTGAACAACTTGTAGATTTTTTAAAATTCTGGACATACCTCACTTCATCCAATGCAATTTGGATTTAGAGAAAAATATTCAGCTGAAACTGCAATTTGCTATTTTATTGAGCAAATTAAATTAAAGCTTGATAAAGGGGATGTGTAGGAGTTGTGTTTCTAGATCTGAGCAAGCATTTGATACTGTCAATCATACAGTTGTTGAAAAAATGTGGACCCATGCTGCCCCCTCCTCCCAATAAAAATAAAATAATCAGCTCTAAATGTAGGCTTCCATTTGTTGATGTTACTGATATTCTTTGAGGTTGTTGTTGTTATAATAATAATAATAATAATAATAATAATAATAATAGAAACAGCAGGGGGTATTTTCACGAGTAGTATTACTGAGTTTGCTGGATAACTGTATTGAGTTAAACCCAAACAGCTCTTTTTACTTGTTCCAGATCTGGGAGGATTTCACTCAGTTAAGTTATCCAGCTAACTCAGTAATCCTGCTTCATGAAACAGGCCCTGTTTCACGTATGTTGCTCAAACACTCCATGACAACTTGATGTGTATCTTATCAAATTATCTCATTAATTATATTCAGGCTTACTCCGTTTCATGAACATGATTTACGATTTTCTCTAAACTTACATACAGCGTCTGTAGATAGACGTAAGCTTACGGAAGAAGACTCATTTACTTGCTTTCTGATATTGTCAATAATTATATTATTTTTCAGTGCATTTGACAGCAGCTACAAAAGGAGCTGACAGCAGGTTAAATCTAAAATATTTTACAAGCATAGCGCTTTATTGGAATTTTATGTTTTCCAACATGTACTTAAATTAAAAACTGCATTGGCCACAATAGCAGCAGAGGATCTTAGGCTA
Source organism: Anguilla rostrata (assembly GCF_018555375.3). Classification (NCBI taxonomy): domain Eukaryota; kingdom Metazoa; phylum Chordata; class Actinopteri; order Anguilliformes; family Anguillidae; genus Anguilla; species Anguilla rostrata. The sequence goes on from NW_026986408.1 coordinate 7,209, forward strand.
TACTCCCGTGTGTAGAACCTCTCTCTCTTGTCAGAGGTTGTGGTCTTATTCAATTGTAGCCTAAAGGCTATGGAACAGATTCTTTCGTGACAAATTACATTCATTATTGTATGAATTAATTTCTTGATATATCTGCACTGTGCACAATTGGCTGCAGTTGTTACGGAAATGCAGCTAAGTTATGATGTTTTGCATCATTTTGCACTCTGCATTGAAGGACAGGCTATAATTTGGAAATAAAATGTTGAAATTTTTGAAAGTTTTGTTTTAGGTGTATAAGTGCTAAGGTGTATTTGCAAGCACACTGAGAAAAGTGTGGCAAAACACAAAATGGAAAAAGGAGTTAAAGAAATACAAAGTACAATATTTTTAAAAATATATTGTAATTTCCTAACACGCGCGACAAGGTCGGATGGGTCAGCGTTAAGCTCTGAGAAGCACGCTGAAAGAATGGGTTATTAATTAATTTAAAGATTTATTTAAAGGAATATGAGCCGATAGAAGTACATTTTTAATATATACGTTACCTCAGTAATAAAATTAAAAAATAAAAAAAGGTGAAGAAGAGACCTTGAGGCTCTAGAAACTTTGAGCATTTAAGATGCCACGACACGGCAAACACAATGGATCGACTCGGAGAAGCTGGACGAAATCTTAGAAATGTTAGGTAAAACAAACAAATTGATATAAACACTAACGAAAAGAGTAGATTCAATCGAAAGAAGCATTGAGAAAATAACAAGTGAACGGTAATGGGCTGAGATTAGTGCCACCAGAATTGAATTTGAATTGCATTAACATGAATTTGTATTGCACAATTTGAATAATTGAATTCAAATTTGAATTTGAATTGTATAATTTGAATTTGAATTGCATAATTTGAATAATTGCATTCAAAGTTTGAATTGCATAATTTGAATTTGAATGTACTGGTTTGAAATTGAATTTTATTGTCATGAAATTGAATGACTGTCAACTTGTATTTCAACTCTGAAAATTCAAAACATGCTTTCAAATTAGTTCTCACAATTAAAATTTGTTCTCACAAATTCAGATTCAGTTCTGTGTGACAGACATCCGGGACTTCAGTAAAAGCAACCGGCACAGATTGAATACAACTATTTTTAGCCAATCAGAGTTGAGTCAACTATGGTTATCAACCCAAATGCGATGTCTTTTCCTGCCAGACACTGAGCGGAGCATATGCTGAGATGGAAGACAAAGACATAATTCACAAGTAAGTTAACTTATGTATTAACGGTGTGTGGTGGTAGAATGTCTTAGTGCAGTACAAGCAATGCCAGAATTTACAACTAATAATAGCTATGACTGCTAAATAAAACAGAAAAAGTGCTAGCATAGCTAGCTGCACTTAACATGTGGTTCACATGACTCTTGGCAGCTTGCGTAACGTTAGCTGATTGGGTTAGTGTTACGTTAAGTTAAAGTTTACACTGTTATTTCTCATTTATACCACGGCTTCAGTTTAATAATCTTAGCTAATGTTAGACATTTCTAGAAGAGCAATGGAAAACGTCATAGATGCATAACGTTACTGATGTAAGGCAGACTGAAAGACTGCACACCTGGAAAATCTTTAACATGAAGGCATGGGAACTGGGTCTGAGAAACCGCGCCAGTACGGAAGAACTTCCTTTATAGCGGTCGAAAACCATTAGGCCAAGGCTCCTGTATCCTGTAAGATGAATTTCGACCCTGATTTCCAGGCACCCTTTTCAGGACAAGAACCATCTGTTTGCAGAGGTCACTGCCCGCCACAACTGGGCATTACTTGTAGACAGCGAAACATTATTCTCATGAGGAAAAAGTGAGTCGACACCTCCTTCCTTTTTCCTTTACTTCAAACAAGGGATGTCATACAGAAACCATACACTGAGCTGGAAAAATACATTTTTCTTTCCAGAGCACTGTATAAAGGAAACTGGACATTTTCTTCAACTAATCTGCATTATGTTATCATTAAGATATTGTTTGTCTGATGAAATATATTGTATTAGAGTAACACAATCACAATATACAGAATACATGTAATATTTTTCTTTCCAGAGCACTGTATAAAGGAAACTGGACATTTTCTTCAACTACTCTGCATTATGTTATCATTAAGATATTGTTTGTCTGATGAAACATATTGTATTAGAGTAACACAATCACAATATACAGAATAAATGTAATATCTATAGTAATACGCATACTTTACTAACTTAGGTTAAAGGTGTATATTGTGGGTATTGCTCCAATAGAATCAGGGATCTGTTTGGGTTTTAACTATTAATTTATTAGTAGAACTGTGAAAAGGGAGGTTTCATGAAAAAAAGTGACAGGATCAAGTCAGACTGTGCATGTCTGGTCTTGTTTGAACGCATCGGAGTGAGGAGTACAGTAATATTTAATTTAAACCAGCGGACATAGATTTCATATCTATACAATAACATAGGAAAACCCGCATTGAAAATATTCTCTCAAAAGGGACATCTGGAAAAGGTAATCAAAATTCCAATTTGCCCGCTGACTAGGCAAGTTTTGAGATTTATGACCTCTGTTTGGACATTTAAGTAGAAGGGAAGAGCAATCTAAGCTCTGAATTCAGACTTCCTGCACATCCTCTAGGCTGTGTATAGTCTTGGGAAGCTCTGTATTCAGACTTCCCACATCCTCTAGGCTGTGTATAGGTTTGGGGGAAGCTCTGTATTCAGACTTCCTGCACATCCTCTGGCGGGTATAGTCTTGGGAAGCTCTGTATTCAGACTTCCTGCACATCCCTGGGCTGTGTGGTAGTTTTGGGGGAAGCTCTGTTTCAGACTTCCTGCACATCCTCTTGGCTCTGTGTGTAGTCTTGGGAAGACTGTCTCCAGGCTTTCCCGACATCCTGTGGCTTTGTGTAGTCTTGGTCAGGTATGCAAATTTGATATTTCTATTCTGGGTTAATATACTCAAAAAATTTTGTAACTGTATTGGACTGTTTTTAAGAGACTTACCTACCTACCTGACTAATAAATTGTTAACCCTTGATTGGTGTGGTTTCTGGAAATTGTTTAACTTGTCTTGTAAAACCTTCTGTTGAGCCTCCACACGACTAGGAATTAAGGCCTCTGTTGCTTATCTGATCAATAAGTTTTGAGTCAATGACGCCTCCCATTGGTGTCCATGTGGATAACGGGTTTTGATATGGTCCTTGGGTCCTGAACGAACATTATACCCAACAGAGTTTAAGATATTGCCACCTCTGAGTCTTCGCAGACATCTAGATTGTCTATGGTCGGACGCACGTTGGCCGGGGTGATCCGCAGTAGGCGGCTTTCCCGTATAGATGTTGCAAGGAACAGAAATCCATTTCCAATCAAGGATACATTATAATTGGAGTCAGATAATGAGAGTTAACTAACCGTAATGCTACAGACTGCCTCAGGATAAAACTAGATAAAGCCCAGACCAGAGAAAGCGGAGAATAGAGTGGAACCATATTCTTGTAACTTGGTCTAAATTTAGCTGATCTCATGATCCAAAGTGAGTCTCGCCCGTTATAAGAACGGTGAAATTTAAATAATACTAACAACTTTTTCCAGCAGCACTGAAGGGACAACGCAGATCTTCGCTCCCAGCTATTTCCTCATTGGTCTAGCTGCGCGAGATTTACACTGAAATAATCTTGATCGAAGCCAAGCAACATTCGCTGGCTAAGCTAAGTTGAGGTTGCTAACTTGGCTGATAAGCTCCTGATGAATATTTCAGTAAAACCAGAAAAGATATAGGCCCTATGTGTGGTCTACCTCAGTCTGTGAACGTTAGTTAGCGTATTAGTAAGGTTTAAGACCACATAGGGCTCATTGATAGTGTGGGCGGTATAATATAATATTTCACGGTCCTGAAGTTGACGCTACAAGGTAAAATGTAATGAAAAGTAACGAGAACGTTACGTTTTCCACGCCTGAAAAAAACTGCCCAGATACAACCTAGCAATGTAGAAGGAATGTATGATTGGTAAAACACTGATGGCTCACCGCAAGCATTTTTGACAGAAAGTGAATGCTTTCCTTGCACGTCCCTGGCATTCCATTATTTATTTAAAGATTCAGTACAATGAAAATCGTGTTTTCAATCTTGCTGCATTTTTTTACAGAAGGTATGTTGTAAAATTACCCAAAATGTAATAACTGTTTGTTGGAAAATGATGACTAAAGCCCTTTCATCTCTATCTCCTGGATAACAACAGAATCAAACCATGAGAGGGGGTTGAATCATTTTGAGAGGTCGCAATGGCCACTGCAGTGGTTGGCGGGTGCTCCCGCCAGTTGTCTTCTCCAGACAGTGAGTTCGTGGTGCCCTGGGAGGATTTTGTGACGGTTGAGTGCTGGTAGCTAATCCTTGGCGGGTGGAGTGGCGGGTGATCGAGTGGCAGCTAAGTTTTACTGGCTGTGGCGGCTCCTGCCAGATATTTTATGGCGACTCTGGTCGAGGTCTGGTTTTCCTGCCAGATATTTTAGTCAAGGCTGATGGGAGCTAGAGACAGCTCCATGAAAAATCCGAACAAGATGCTTCCGTGTGATGACATATGTTAAATTAATTAGACAATTCTTATAATTTTCCCTATTATTTTAACCATGTAAAATGGTTCATAATTTAGAAGAAATGTAGGCTATGCAGGAAAAGTTTTCTAATAATTTACATTATAGCTACTGAACGTAACGTTACGTTTTTGTGCGATCTGACATTAATTGCATTTATTCAATCAAACCAGAATAGCAAACTGTGGATAATTGGCTAGGTGTTTCAGTGGTCAACTACATGGTTGTGGTAGTTATTCAGCTACATCTGGCAACATCATCTTGTGATTGTCTAGTGCTTAAAATGAAACATTGTAGAGTGTGAATTCCTCATTCCTCCGTTTGATTGCACCGGCAGGTAGTGCCGGAAAAGCCTCACAGGCTCTAGTCCGCAATTGAAGCACATTTCTTAGATATTTAGGTTAGCCAATGATGGTGTTCACTGAACTAAGGATGGAACCGAAATATTTTCAGAAGAACTTTGTTCAATTCCCACAGTTAATTAGGCCTATAAACAGCATAATACAACACATGTTTGGAAAATTGTTAATATAGATAAGTTTTGTCTATATTAACATATTATATTAATTGTTAATATAGACATGGTTTATTTATTCTTATATGCATTCCTTTAAATAAAGGAAACGATCACATTCAAAAGTGTTATGTTCACAACTTCTTGTCTCGGTATTAAGTGCATGGTTGAGTAATTATTATTCTTTGTTCTCTCGTATATCTTTACTGTCAATAAATGTTTCTCCAAACCCCAGGCAGATGAATGTTCTTTTTTCCTCTTGTGCCTGCTTAACAGCTAATAAAATGGAATTGTCGTTGACTGAATGTGTAATCTCAAAATTTACATAATCATAAGTCAGTCACTGAAGTTGGGAAATTGGTATTTCTGATAGAGGAAAACTACCAATTTCCCAACTAACAAACTAAAATAACCAGAATAAAATAGCACAACCCTTTCCTGCTGTTTCTGTCGCCAAAGCACTTTCTGCTGCTGCTGTCATTTTTCTCTCTCTCGTTGGTGAATCCCTGGTCTCGGACACCTACTGGAAAAGAAGCCACACTTTTAAACCCTGGACTGTTTAGTAATGTTATCCAAGTGTGTATGCCCACTTAACCAGTATGCGTGCCTCTAATCACCCTATCATCCCCCATACTGAGCACTGCCACAGATGTACATTACATTACATTACATTACAGGCATTTAGCAGACGCTCTTATCCAGAGTGACTTACACAACTTTTTTTTTTACATAGCATTTTACATTGTATCCATTTATACAGCTGGATATATACTGAAGCAATGCAGGTTAAGTACCTTGCTCAAGGGTACAACGGAGTGTCCTCCCCGGGGAATCGAACCTGCAACCTTTCGGTTACAAGTCTAAAATGTAAAGGAAGAAGATACTACACCGTGGTAGCACTTATCAGTAAGGTTCCACAAACTAATGCATTAGAGCCAGAGAGTATCACATTGCAGTTCCAATGCACATTGCTTGGAAAACTAATGAAAAATTAACCTGACCAGCGCACGCCAGTCTCATAAATGAATACCGCAGTTTTTAGGGGATGTGCTACTAAAATGGGGAACTAAAAAAAATAGTGTAGCACCTCCATTGTTCAAAGAATTAGCTCCGCTGACCATCCCTAGAATCCTAAGCGGAGCAACCAGATTCAGACAGTGATCACAAGAAGGTGATTCTGCGATCTCTGGCATTTGTGTAAATTTCATCAACTTTATATACAGTGATTTTCCCAAAATTTTTTATATCTTTTTTTTGGGGGAAACTCAGCTACAAGAATATTGGGAGTAGTAAATAGGTCATAACATTTTGGATTGGGGAAAAAAGCTCTAAAAAAAAAACAAATTTTAAACGTAGTTTTGAACATTCCAGGGAAAGTTGTAATAAAAAAACTAAACAATTGTGACGAAGAAATTTTTGGGCACTGAAATGTTTCATCAAGGTCTTGGGTACAAAAAGACAAAAAATTTTTGCCCAAAACCAATGAGAAAAAAAAATAAATTTTTTTAAAAGTAATTTTTTGTGACTATTTTTTTTGAAAATGGGGGGCTTTAATTTTTTCGTAATGAAATTTATTAGAAAGGACCTGCCTCTAACCATAGGTTATTTACGTACAGTGATCAAGTAAAATATTTAAATGAAATTTTTGAGATGCAGTATTGAATCGTCGATATTTGGGCAATTCTAAACGCGCATATTACGGGGATATTTTTACAAACACACAGATAAGTTGCAACAGTACACATACCAATATTATCGTAAGAAATACACTTACCATGAAGTTGATCCTCAGCTGGATCAGTTCAGTTCGAAATGACACGTTCTTCATAAAAGGCCAGCTTCAGTGCCCGGGACCTGATGAGTTCGGCCTTCATGGTCGCTTCCCACAAAGCAGAAGAAATCCAGTCGAGTCATTCGTCCCATTTTCCGAATGAAATGTAAGGGTTGCCCGAGAAGACGTGGGCTATGCTTCTGTGTGACATTTTATCCTTTTTTTACAGTAGGCGCCTTTGACATCAAACGACGCCCTCCCTGCCATCGATAGAATTAGCATGTCATTATCTTGTGAATGTGGTCTGGGCGATTATCCGGGGCTTAACATCACATAATTTAAAGAGAAAGACTTAGCACATGGCAATGGTCTGTTTGATCTCATTTTAAATAGCTTAAAAAAATTCATATATTTTGTCAATGGGTACATTGGAATGCCACGATTCTAAGGTTTATGTCAATGTCTTTGTTGTGTCCGATGATAAAGCTCGGGTTATTCATCCAAATAGCAACGAATCTTGTCAGCTCGGCGAGCTCTCACCCCAAGAGTTAACGACATAATTACTAGAGCCCGGCGAAGACGGGATGGCCGAAAATCGGGCCATTATTTGACTTTTTGACAACATCGGATCGGCAGTTATGCGTCCATATTTTAATAAGTATAATAAACAAAAAACAATGATTATTTATCTGTACTTGTCTGTTCGAACGTTAATTTGCTATTTACTAGAAGTATCCAGTAGAGGGGGCTCTAATACAAGTGTGAATAATATATCAAAATATCGGTTAAAACATTGGTAATCGGGGGGCTAGGACTCTCCAAAATCGGGATCGGCATCGACCAAAAAATCTGGCATCGGTCGGGCTCTAATAATTACGCCACCCTATTGTTACAGTATGTCAATTAAACATCAACTAAACGACTAGTTTGTAACAATAATGGGCACATTCAAGGTACGGAACAAATAACATGGAAATAAAAGAACAACCCTTTAATTTAACACATTTTAATCAGAATTAGTAGGCCTAATCAAAGCTGAACAAGGTTTTTAATGAGGAGTGTGGATGTCTGGCATTGTTGGGTCTCCAGGTTCATAAAAATCTCTTTCACATCTGAATGAATTGTGATTATGCAATAATTTTTATTTATTTTAAAAATAAGGTATGTAAAAAAAATTGTGGTGCCAAATTTCTACCAGTTAAACATTTGTATTTTCATTGATTTTTGGCTCAATAGAATATGCAAAAACTTCAGTCTGACGGATGAATTGACTAACATGAGGGCCCACTTTCGGGCAAAAGGGGGGAGTCGCCTGCCCCTGGGAGCCAGGGCTTCCTATTGGTTAATCGAACTGCCCGTCTCAGTGTGGGGTTTTCCTCAGCCCCCCCACCCCACCCCACCCCGACACTCCTCTGTTCCGTTTTCCTGCAACTAAGTCCCAACTGAAACACAAAGCGAAACGGGCAAAGCTTTTCGAGCTAACCCAAATTATCTGCTAAAAACAGAATTATGGAAAAAATTTTAAGAAGATTTAAATTCTGTTACATCACAGACTTGTCAAATACATGGCGTGACTTCATTGAAGGACCTTAGCGTGTGTTTGGGTACACTGTTATCGAACAGAGATGTAGGCTACTCATTTGTTTCCTACAGGATTTGGCAGAAGTTTAATTTTTCAAACTGGCCCCGGTATGCAGTCTGCTATCAAAAATACCCAGAAAAAAGAAGAAGCAATGGTTTTGATTGTTTTCCTTTCATTCAATAATGGAGGAGCAAGTGGAATTGTTGAACCAAAAGGAATTAAATAAATAAATTTATCACCGATAAATAAATTGTGTTTGTTTCTTTTATTATCGAACCTTGAACCGAGACTCTGCATATCTCGGTGATAAACTTTGATGGTGTGGTCGGTGTTGACGTTAACCATTTTCCAAAAGTGGCGAACTGATGCGGGTCTGTGGAAAAGTTTGCCTCCGTAATGTTTTTCCCGATGCATGTTTCAGACCACATGCACCAGAAAGGTTCACATTTTAAATTAAATAGCCTTATTCAAATAGATAAAGCAGGGCTAAGTACACATTACTACTTCCAAAAAGTCAACCCTGCATGTTAAATCAAGTTTTCTCTTGTTATTACTTACAGTAGGTTTACACCTTATCCAACAGGAAATATGATGATAGAAAACAAAATTATAAGCTTTTAGGATTGTGCTAGTCCCAGCCCAATTCTTTTTAGAGCAGAAATAAACAGTGTTTATACTCACAGAAGTGGGATGGGAATTGCCTCTGATTAAAACATCCATGAAATGAACGGCATCAGGACAAAACAGAACTAGTTGCAACAACGTAAACAACTGAATCAACATAAATTGTTGATAAAACTCAGTAAAATTTATAGCTACTTAACTGTTGAAACTATACTATTAGCCTGATAGATTCAATTATTTATTGTTGTTATTATTGTTGCGATTTATTATTATTATTATTATTATTATTATTATTATTATTATTATTATTATTATTATTGGTGGATTCTTATGTGATAGTGAAGAATTACCCTTTCCCCAAATGCGAGTGACCAGACTGAAAACAGAATATCGGTCCTGCTAACTAATACAAGAAAACGAAAGGGGATGCTGTGTGACATTATCCAAAGCGGTTGGGAAAATGGGCCTCAAATCAGTTGCTAAAAGTGGGCGAATGCTAGGCCTTGGTAAAAGGCTACTTGAAGCAAAAAAGGGTCATGATTGACGCTTTATCCCATTCTCCGAGGACTGAAAAGGCATTGGTGGCAGTATCCACCGCTTTATTGAAAAGAACGCACGCAGCATGTGGAGTGGCGATTAGGTTGCCCAATGACAGGTAAGATCCTTCATCATGCTCATTCCCCCATGAAGATGACTGGACGACCTACCTGTAAGGCAGGGCAGTTCACACACTTCTAAAAGAGACCGAATAATCCCTATTATGACCCCAAAACAAATGTGATTGGGAACATAAAACAGTAGAGAGCGGGAAAAATAAGAAAAAGATTTTCTGAGAAGAAAAGGCTGCAATAATAAATCTGTCATGGGCAAAAGAGGGGGTGATCTTGATGTTTTAAATGAATCTCTCCCAAAATAATACAAGCATAAACACATGGATTGTAATTGAGAGAATTCCTTTAACCAGCTTATAGAATGAACATGCTTAATCTGTTATAAGTAAAAATAAATTAATAGAATAACTACTGACATGCCGTTCTGACTCCCCTCACAAGGCCAATATGGTTTTGAAAAAGTGGCAATCAACTCATCGTTAATTTCTGAGGCCATAATGAAAAGATTAAATATTAACACAAACCTGAAAAACATATTTTGTGGCTATTCGAATACTAGAAGTATATAAGATATGGTTAGAGGTATGATTAACTCTTAAGACTCTAAAACCCACTAGGTTCAGTGTTAGAAGGGAAGAAAGGAGAACAGAGCCCCCAATGGCATGGCACCAACTAGTAATCAATGGATATGGTAAGTGTAGGGTGGGGGAGAGATGGGTAGATGTTCATATGCTTATTGTTTGTTATTTGTTATATGTAATGGAGCAAAAAAAAAATAATTTCCTAAAAAGAAATATAAATGAGCAGGAGATCATTTTTGGATCTAGTAAAGTAAACACACACAGCCCAAAAAAAATAAGAACTACAAACAAGAATGTAAGATGGGGGAAAAATGAAGGAATAGATACAATATTAACACAAAATTAATCTTGTTACATTAAAATGTAAATGGACTACATGATGGCACAAAGAAAAGAAAATTTTGGGACTATCTTTAAAAACTCTTAGGCGACATAGTTTTCCTTCAGGAACTACATTTTAAAAGAGGAGAAATAGAATTTCTAAATGTGATTGGGTAGAAGACGCATATGCAGCTACCTATTGACCAATAGTCAGGTTAGGTATCCTGGTTAATAAAAAACTTTTCTCCTTGACATCACAGCACAATGATCAAGATGGAAGGTATTTGATAATTCAAGCCCATATTTATGGAGAAAAATATACACTGATCTCTTTATACATACCACCATACAGAAGTTTAAATTTCAGGGAATGATATTCAAAATTTTTAGAATCAATAGAAACAGGAACCTTTATTTTGCTGGAGATCTACAGAGCTGAAAAGAGAGACGAAATAGCAAAAGTAATAAAAATTTAAAGAACACCAAAACAAATACAAATTTTTTATAAAAACAAATAACCTGATTGACACCTGCACTGTAAAAACGCCTACTTTTATTTTTGGCATAAATTTTTTTTTAAATTGTTAATATAAATGATTAACATTGAGTCAATAACTTAAGTCGTCCAGCAAACCAAGCTAGTTGTTTGTTTCAAAACCATTGAGTGAGTTATTAATACTTATATCTTTCAGTTGTGATTCAATACAAGGGGCGAAAGTTCTGATAACTCTTGTGTCTTTGTTGTGAAATGCGGGGAAAGCCAACTTTCGGAGTGACGTTTGTCAATTAAGTCCTCCGCCCCACCCCCAATCTCAGTCTGGCTGTCTCGCATCGGAGCTGGAGTCACACAGGTAAGTTTTAACCTACTTTTCGTTTATTTAAGTTAAAATGGTGTCAGAATTTTTATACAGTTATATGGTGTGATAAATTAATGGATAAGGTAGGCATTATCATCAACAGTTAAACACAAATTAGTGACTAGTGGATGCTGGCACCGCTTGTCAGGGCAAGTACCCTTCAAACAGGGCAGGCATGTTTTTCCGACTGGTTAGTCTGAATGGTCTTAATTCTTGTACGCTAAGTTGTTGTTACAGTATTACAGTAGCTGGGTCGTCATTTCAATGACTAAAACCGAAACACTCTAACACTATCTGTTAATCTATGAATCGCTAACAGGGGAAATTGTCGTCATTTAAGACAGCGTTGGGGAGTATTGTTTGAACTAACGCTAACGCTTTTGTCAGAAGAATTGACTGCGTTGCATCATTGTGATGCTCCAACACCCAGGCATATCTCTTCACCTGCATGTCCCCGTCTTCTGATTCAGGACAGAAGCAAGTCAGCAGGTTGGTTTGACAGTATCCAGCAGAGATAGTCTTCTGGTCTGACTGACTGTTGAGACAGTTGAGACAGGACTATAAAATAATTATTGTATTTGTGTATTATATACTTAAATGTAGATGATTCATCGTTGTAGCTTCAATATTATTAACGTCATGTACTTCTGTTGGTGTAAACTTGTCACATAGCATGCACCATTCATCAAAACGGCATTCAGCGCCTCAAATTTTTCTCACAGTGCCTCAACTGAATGAACAGGGAAAACAATGCTGAGAGTTCTCAACCGCGTTTTGGTGTAATTTCTGGTCGCCTCTTCCTCTCTCCTCTCCTTCTGTTTCTGGGTGCGTTCTTAAATTCACTCTGAAAATCTGCTCTTAATTTTAGAACAGGGACGCTCTGAGCGCTCTGAATTTCCGAACGACCAGAGAACACCCCGGGTGCTCACAGCATATTACGAACGCACCCACAGTGTTTGACCGTGGGCAGGGCTCCATCTCACACACACACACATTTGTTTTGCATTACAGTTTGTTAGATTACAGTTCTGGATCACACTAGTTCTATACACAATTTTATTTCAACCCATGAGCTACCTCTTGTGGTAACTCTGAATCTGAGTTGGTCCCAATTGTTCCGTATTTTATCTTGGTGTAGTTTACTCGACCCACCATTTTCTTGTAGTCTCACTGTCAAAGTTCTGACTTCATCTTGCAATGCTCACAACTCCCACAAAACATTTCTGAGATCTCTCTAAATGCTACCTCATTGTATTTTGGTGTTCAAGATGTGATGCATACAATGTTACAACACAAGTTAAGTGCTAAGACTGGGACAGTTATGGGTCTCAGCAGTTACCATTTACTTGGCCTTGTTGCAAAGGAAGTGATGTGTTTTGATACATTGAAACAAAGTTTTGAATGTAGATGTTGCATCTGTAATTATTTATACATTTGATGGGAAGTTATTGGCCCTAATTGATAAATGTGTTACATCTTATCTGTTGCAGTGTGCAATTTTAAGTTACTTGTTCCACTAATTCAACTCAACTGAAATTAAGTGGGTACTATGTACAGATTTAAATTACTCTAACTTGGATTAAAGTAGACAGATGAGAATTTAAAGTCGTTACAATGTGAAATTATAAGTTCCTGCAACTTGGGAGTTGAGTTAACAGAAGTAAGGATTTAAAGTTCTTACAATGAGAAATTATAAATTACTGCAACTTAAACATTTATGTTTAATTGCCTAACTTAAAATTTTGCTGAAGTTTGTTAACAATTACACCCAAGGAAAATGTAGATAAAAATTTAGAATATTTGGGGAATAAATTGAGATATTTTGAAAAAATCCTGAATTTTTAAAACATATTGACTAATCGCATACAAACATTCATAGCAATAAGTAGATATAAAGACATTGATAAACCCCTACCTGATATTTTATGGGGGTTTTCCCTTTAAAGCATACATAAGAAGGGGGTGGTTATATCATATTCAAACACAAAAAAACAATCAGAAAATTGAGAAAAAAATAGTTTTAAAAGAATTAAACCCACACCACAGTAGTGGCACTTGAAAAACCCCTATTTAGCATTGTTGTTGGGGTTCATGTACCAATAATGCTAGAACATAATTCTTTGTTGTTTACAATTTTAGTTTGGTATGTTACAGATGTTACACCTCAATTAATGTGTTTATTTAAAAAAAACACTTTACACTTTTATTTTGCAGGTCCTGAGTCGTACCTAAACAATGAATCTTATTTGATTGCAACTGTGCATAGCCTAGCACTAGTGGTATTTGCTTACTCTTTTTAAATGCACTGGTAACGTTTTTCGGGAAAAACATCTGTTTAATGTCTGAATTGTAAACCAACTCAAAAACTTTTAAAAAAAATTTAAATTTTAAATTTTTTATGGTTCTCCATTTGGGTGTTGAAATTAAGCCAGCTCCTCCACTGACCTAATATATAATTCTCAAACTTGGGAGGGTGTCTTGGGTCAAGACGAGAAAATCCATTACCAGTTGAATCATGACAAAAGTAACTTTTTTTTTTTTGATGCAGGGACCGCTGCATACCTGTGGGGTATGTCCCTGGGGAGGGTTTTCCTCATCTCTGGTTTTTTTATCCAAGACAGCA